>NW_026865146.1:0-104979 GCF_026571515.1 Ruditapes philippinarum
TACTATTTTGATCATATTTCATGTTAGAAATGTTGTTATAATAGGAGATCATTTTATGATTTTTGAAAACAAGAAACCAGAGATAACTTCTTTTTATAATCTACTGACGAAACGGTGAAAATGCAGATTCTCGTGCGTTAATTGGTGTGAGGCACTAGTAAAATGGCTATAGTAAAATGGCTAACAATGATCATTATAACTGACTTCTAACAAATTTACTAACTGAATAGTGGAATTACCTTATATTATATCTACTAAATTATTGTCTTTATTAGCTCTTCACATCTAACATCTCTATAACCATAATAAGATTTTATTGCCATGTTTCGTGACTATCAGAATGCTATTATCAATTTTATAACTGAAAAACAATATTTATAAATTTACTGCGTATCTCAATTTCAAATAATAACAAAACGCTTCCTGTAAAAATTATTGAATATAGAATAAGTTTGTTTCAACACGAGTAAGAGTCGTATTGTAAACTAACCTCAATATTTTAAAAAACGAATCTAGTACATTGAAGAAGAGGGGAATTTCTTGAACCTCCAAGAATACAATGTGTTATAGTTTCGCCGAACGAACAGGTAAAATAAATAGTAATGACACAAAAGGCTGCACAAATGGTTCTTTTGAAGTGTAAAATCCATGATGAAAATAAAAGCATAACATCTAACAAATGTAACAATAATTCATTTATAATCATTTAAATTTCATTTTAAATGTTTGCATGGATTATTTAAATTTGTGGCTTCCTATCGGCTATAAGAGCTTTTAAGCAGTTGGTATACATAAAATATATTTTATACTGAATCTATGTTGAATTTTTATAATACGATTTCTCTAATGACGAACACACAATTAAATGAAGTGGTAGCGTCCTAATAATATCACTGGACCATATATAGTTAGATAAATGGGAAGAAATTACGTTTGTACTATATTTTGAAATTATTCGCTGGAAATAAAAAGATACAAAATAAAATCAATAACACAGAATATGACCAAGAACAGTATCTTTGTTACATGTCTTAAAAGAATGCTGTATTTCATTAAGCTATGATATCTTTTGTTTTGTGTTTTTTGTTTCTTGAATTTGATTGAGACAGTAGCTTCAAGCTCTATGTCGCCATTTGTAATTTTATATCCAAACTAATTTAGATATCTAGTTAAACTTATGCTTTCTCAAGCCCAACCATAATTTCATACTTTCTGCCAAATACATGTAATCGGATAATACATAGGACACAAATATAAACCTGTTCTGAAAGAAAGTGAAAAAGACAGAAGCGAACTCTTTCGACCAAGCTTAGATAAACCCAATGTAGATATTATAAAGAAAGGAAACGAAAACAATGATTATTTTAAGTCAAAGTTATTAAACGATTTTATCAATAATTTGTTTAATGGACAATGGTACTCTAAAATCCTTCACGTTTATATATTTTAAAATATTACCAATTTATCGATGAATAAAGTATTCTCAGGACTTTTTATTTGTATCTATTTTCTTTATATGAGATTTAATCATGACAAAATATAGCTTATCATTGCTCATTCTTTTAATTTCGGTATGTGTTGAGTAACAAAATACTTATATATATCTATAATATCATTGAAAGGATAATAGCATGTGCTTATGTGTGCACGTATTTATAACAATGATTTAACCAAACAAAAGGAGTATTCTTTAAAAGACATGGTATTTCAGATTTACGAACCACTTTCTTATACTAGAGTATCTTTATTTTATAAAACACATTGTCTTTATTTTACAAAACATTTATAGTGTAATGTCAAAGAGGCTTCTTCTAAACGTTTCTTCCTAATTTGTCCTGTATATATTATGATGAGGCATATCAAGTTCAGACCATGCACGTGGTTAATTGCTAATTTACAATATGTCTGAAGCATCAGGTTCCCATGTAAGTCTTGTTATTATGGCGTAATCTATCTTCATTAAACTTCAAAATAAAATAGCTTCCTAACGAAGAAAGATTAAAGAGTTTATAATAAATTTGGTCTCATTATTAGACTAGAATATAGCAATTATCCATACGATGCTCGTTATATCTAATGATACTATTTTATAGAATGTTTCTAGTACTAATATACGCATCAATATAACATATGAAAATAGTTTTAACATAATTGTTTGAGTAAAAATAATTTGACTTGACTTGTTTAACCTATTCCATGACGCTACATGTATTACTACACAGTTTGAGCACTCAAAACTTTCGATTTTATTTCTAAAATTTTGGAAAAAGTATGATCCCTCTGAAGCATTAATTGCAACACAAAACACAAATGGTCGTAGCATAGCTGATATGGCATAAAGCAATATACTTAATCACGTCAATACAGTTATAGAGCCATTACTTATTTTATAAAATTAGATTCCGTTAACAAATCTAAAAAACGCAACATGTATTTATAATGGAATACTCCTTGATGCAACCTTTTAGTGGCTGTTGGTATGACTTCAAGTGCCATGCGAAAGCTCTAAAAGGTTATCCCGTGTATTCACTTCAATGTCGAAATATCGGAATCATTGATTTATACACGTAAATGTTGAAGATAATGCTAAAGCCAGTGCTGGTGTGTAAAAAATGTTGCACATTTCAATTATCTGCCATGGCTCAATCAAACAGAATTTGGAAGAGTTAAGCATGCTGAGTTCATAATAAGAACAACAGTTTTTGTAGAACATGATGATGTTCTTTCATGTGTAATACAACAGTCAGCGAACTCAGCCTTTATACAAAACCACAAATAAGGTGATATTACAATATTTTATATATAATACAACTTTCTTGTTTAATAATTTACCTATTTTATTCTTGCGATCGACATCTTAATATTTTCAATTACAAAACATTATGATTAAACATTGTTATATGAAAGATATTTTGTCTGCATCTAATAGATAAGAAAACGTCTCGTGTAATAAAGGTTAATGGAAATAAATGTAAACCTGCATCAAAAATATATACATTTGTAGAAACAATATGGAGCAATGCTTTACCATAAATTGTTATTTAAGTCCTATTTATCTCTAAAAATATATGTTTTCACTCGTCCATAACAGATAAAATCAAATTTAAGACAGACAGCGAAACTCTTTATGTATACAATAAAATTACATTTATTTGATAACATGTAAATATGGTTGACGATGTTGTTCTAACTGCAGTTACTGATGCAATGACAGATTGTGATTTACGAATAATAAATATCAATATAGATTGCAATATCGTAATAGATTTAAAGTACAATGAACAGAAAACTTACTTTCACTTAAGATAATTCTTTATTAATAAAGGGAAAAAGCATATAGAATGAAAAATATTTTTTTAAAGAACACACAAAGTCCATAATCAAAAACGGCTACCATATCTGCTGTTCATTCTCATTTCAACTTAAAATAATTGTAATGTAAGAAATTGTTATTGCTTTATTAAATATCCTCTTATTGCTTGTTCACATTTTATATATTTATAACTGTAATAACATTTTATGGTTATGTTTCGTGTAAGGATGTTGTTATATTAGGCAAAAGTTTTATGCTTTTAGCAATACAGTCTAAAACGTTTATAGCAATCATCTCTCTATATTTCTTGTAAGAGATATTATTTCAAACAAGCTTGTTATTTTAAAATCAAAAACAAAAGGCAAAGTAAATGATACCCTTTTTTTTGGGGGGGGGGTTAACGGGATGAAATATCGTTAAATCGATTTTCAGTTATAACATTAATGCATAATAGATTTATATCTTAATATAACTTGATTTTCCTGTTTATGTAAACATTCAATCACAACCCGGAAGGTAGTAAATGTTCCCATATGTGCTGCCTACTACTTGAGAATCAACAGGAGTAATTAATATGTCATTCTCACAAAATATAGTTACTTAGAATATGATAACATAATTTATTGTGTAAAAGCATGTTTTATATGTTTACGTAACACTGACAATAAATGTGTTGTTATTGTTGTTGTCGGTGATAATGATGATGATGATGATGATTAACAATTCTATTAACAAATATTTTGCATTTATAGAGATGCCATTTTTATATTCCAACGTAAATTTGTTCAAGTCTGTATTCTGTCTTACATAATAAAATAGATATTTTATAGTTGTAATCATTGTTGGAATGTTCAGATGCATTTATCTTTATGTTTAAAACATATATTTTGTCTGCGTTTAACAGACATGACAAAAATATTGGTTTATAAGATGACGGTAACTTTCCTATATCAACCTATTCGTATTATATTGGAACATAATGAGTTTCTGTTTAATTAAAAGTGTTAGAAACGGGACAATAATTTACCGAAATTAGTAAACAGATCAGTCTAACGATAAGGTCTAAAAATATTTGTTTTAGTATATAATTATCAATTTCCTGGAAGCATTAAACTGTTTACAAACATGTTTGTAAAGAGAGAGGAGAATCACAATTTAATTTATATACAACATTTTGAGTCCAAATATTATCAGTTTCTTCCGATGGAAAATGTGGAAAGGAATAATATTATATTGAATCTAAATTTGTCAGCGTTTGTGGTGTAATTTATAAGGATATTTGTTTGCCGAACCAGCATATCAGAGATGAGTTGATTATATACCTTTCCAGATGTTCCTTAAAATTGCAATTTGTATGCCCACCGATTTTTAAAATATATTTTATCATAATCATGAAACGAAACATAAGTAAAGCTACATTTGAGATCGTTCTATATAATTGTGTGGCTAGAACAATATTATAGTTTTAATGAAATTGCACAAATATTATACATTAAACGCAATTTAAATGTTACAAACAGAGAGAACTATATATAATATTTCAGTGGACAAAACAGAATTCAAGATATTTTAATCTATGGCCTGATACGGATGTCAAAAATAAACAGCTAACATATCTCCTGTTCATTCATTTTAACATAAAAACGGGAAAGAAAGAAATATGTGTGAATAATCGCAATTGTGGATGTCATGGAATTGAAGACACCAAGTACAAAATTATTATGACAAAACAAGCGTCATTGCCTGCTGCTGCAATAAAAACCGATCATTTGACATGATAAAATTGTTTAAATGTTACATGCTATGCATAATAGCCAAGTAAATCTTCCGCGACTTGCTTGTTAATAAATGCAATGTAATGTAAATTTTATTTTCGCTATTTGAAATCAATGCAAGTATTTCTTTCAATGATACTTTTGTCATATGATTACCTAAAACTTTCCGACTACAATAAAACCAATCAAGTGTGACAAATTATTTCATTTGACAAAGAAATTTGAATTAATATCCATTAGGTTTCGATTTGTTGTCAACAATCCATTAAACATGCGAGAGAGCGCATAAATATCAATGATAAAACTCAATTATTTTGTGCATAACGATTAAGTTATTCAATATAACACGGTGAAATCAAAGTTATCGAGATATTTCTAACTTCATCCGAGAATGACCATGAATGGCAAGGTGAAACAACTTTGTCACAATCAACTATGTAAATGCATAACAACAAAGTAATTCTTCCACCTAATGCAATTAATACCGGTAGTCAATGTTACTTAGTTCAGACCAGCAAGTTTGTTTACAACGAGCTTGGAACAATGTATCAAATGTGTAAACTAAAAAAATAATATGCAAACTACGTATGTTAACCCATTCACCAATTGATATATGATTTACAGTTGCTACAATATGAACAAATGAACAGTAAAATGTCGTATCACAGGGATGATTTTTTTAACTTCTGTATGATTTATCAGACCGAATTTGCAATTTTCATATAATTTTGCTGTTTTTAATGCTCCCGAGGGATCACTTTTTTCCGGATATCTATAACAGAAATGCCTTAACTAAATGATAATAATGGACACTCTTTCCGACATAAAAACGATTATTGTCCCTAGGCAAACGTTCTCATTCGTAACAAAAATACAATATATATATTAACTTCTAATTCCTTTTGATATGAATGTCAATATATAGAAACGTTCAATGAGTTATATAATGTAACAAATCTAATTGAAGACATGTCTGAAACACCAGTTTTGTTAATGTCCAATGACGTCACGGAAAGAGCATCGAAACACGAGGCAATCTGATTTGCATGAGTATTTTTGATGTTCATTCTCTTTTGTATTGTAGGCACGAATACTGTTCATTTCTTTCGACAAAATATGTTAACCCCAGATAAGAAAAGATGTAACCATGTATAGATATCACTTTTTCATCATCCTCCCTTTCCCTGTCGTCACAATAAGTAAACCTCATAAAAATGTAGCCAATCAACGAGCATGCTCTATTTTCATTCTTGACAGACAGTGTGGTAACTGATGTACGGGAAAGTAATACCTGCAATCTAGTCAACGCATTGTGCATTTAATGGTAAACAATTTAACTCTAACACATTTTCAATGAAAAGTTCTCAAAACTGTGGTACAAAAATGATTATATCATGTTAATATAAGAAAATATTCCACTTCATTGTAAAGGCAATAAAACAATCATGACAATTCTGATATAAGTACAATCTTCAATATGCCTTATCCATATTCAACATGACTAATGCAGTTTGACAAATCATCCCATTTGACAAAGAAATTTGAATTGATGTCCATTAAATTTCAATTTGTTGTCAACAATCCATTAAACATGCGAGAGAGCGCATAAACATCAATGATAAAACTCAAAGATTGCCGATTCTACTGTGCATAACAATCAGTTATTCAATATAACAAATAAAAACTCTGATAAAAATGTTGAAATGAAAGTCTTCTTGAGATTTTGAACTGCATCCAGAGCATGATTATGATATTGGGGTAAACAACTTTGAAAAGCAAAATTGGTGTTTCGTTCTTCATGCAACTGTTTTTAAATTTAGGTAAGAACTTAATGTAATAGTTTTATGACACAGAGGACATGCAAATAAACATATTATCTTGAATTTTCTAACTGTATTTTTATTTAAAATAAAATAAAAACTTGACACAATTTTAGGCATTTACCAAGGGTTTAATGGTTTTGGTTAACAGTAATTGGTAAGTTCAAATATCTAAGAAACCTTACATTTTACTAATGCAGTGTTTTATCTGAGCAGAGGAAGTTTTACAAAAAAGATAATCTATAAACATGTTGGTCTGCTTCAAAAATAACTTGGCTTTTATATCGAAACATTGTTGTGATAAAGGGTGTCGTGGAGATAATATGAATATTCAATGTATTTAAATGACTAACGATCTTTAAGCAATAAAAGAAATATGTTTCGACTGTTCTTTATATCTTTTTGATATGATTTAGCTACGCACGAACGCTATAGAAAATGTATGGCGACTTGCCAACTTTACTTGTGGAGGAAGACATTATCTCAGGCACGAGCGGGAGCCTGAGAAGATGCTTTTCATTCCCAAATATTTATAATTGTGATGTAAGATTTTATATTTGTCTTATTACAATTCCTCTCATACTTTCTCTTTTATTGCTTGTTTACATTTGATATCTCTATAACTGAAATAACATTTTTTGATCATATTTCGTGTTAGAATGTTGTTATAATCGGAGATGATTTTATGATCGTTGAAGATAACTTCTTTTATAATCCTACTGACGAAACGGTGCTTATCTAAACGATAATATTCCTTTCTAGTAAAATACAACATGATCGACTAAATAGAACAGAAAAAGAAATCAGATGAACATACAAAAATATCACTGATAAACAAGGTTGTTAGCATAATCCGGATAAAATTAACTGGAAACATTACTTCCTTGAATTTTTACATTGCGCTGACAGTACAAAAGTCTTTAAAATGATACGCAATACTATGTGTTAACAATAAGAAATGTTCTTTTTTGATATACAGTAAAATGAATTGTTGTTATACATCATATGCTTTATTTGAATCCTATTTATTTACACTAAGTTTATCTTAAAAATAAATGACTTATGACCCAGGAAGTGTGAATATAATGCAGCGGCTGTGCATTTTCCTAAGAGATATTTGATTATAAATGAACTGGGATGTATTTTTAAAGCTTCTCAGAAAAATGCACTTGGTGTCATTTTTTGGCTTTGAGAAAAAAGTTTTCTGTTCAATAATATACATGTATATAAAAAATCTGATAACACCTGGTATGCAATATCAAAACTATAAACAATTTTATAAACAAGTTATAATGCAGATTATCATGCGTTATTTGGTGTGAGGCACTAGTATAATGGCTAACAATGATCATTATAACTGACTTCTAACAAATTTACTAACTGAATAGTGAAATAACCTTATATTATATCTACTAAATGATTGTCTTTATTAGCTCTTCACATCTAACATCTCTATAACCATAATAAGATTTTATTGCCATGTTTCGTGACTATCAGAATGTTGTTATCAATTTTATTACTGGAAAACGATATTTATAAATTTGCTGCGTATCTCAATTTCAAATAATTACGTTTGCTGCCTGTTACAAAAAGCTTTCTGTAAAAAGTATTGAATATAGAATAAGTCTGTTTCAACACGAGTAAGAGGCGTATTGTAAACTATCCTCATTATTTAAAAATTAGAAGCTATTACAATGGAAAAGAGGCGAACTACAAGAACCTCCAAGAATACATTGTGATATAGTTTCGCCGAACGTAAAACAGATAAAATAAATAATAATGACACAAAAGGCTGCACAAATGTCTCTTTTGAAATGTAAAATCCATGATGAAAATAAAAGCAATCGTTTGTTTAATGGACAAAATACTCTAAAAGCCTTCTCCTTTATTTATTTTAAAATATTACCAATTTACCGATAAATATAGCATTCTGAGGACTTTTAGTTTGTATTTATTTTCTTTATATGAGAAAAAATCATGACAAAATATAGCCACTTATCGCTCATGCTTTCATTTCGATATGTGATGAGTAAAATTTTTCTTATATATATTTATAATATTATTGAAAGGATTATAGCATGTGCTTAAAAGTTTTGCGTTATGTGTATATCTATAACAATGATTTAACCAAAGATAAAAAGTATTGTTTAAAAGACATTGTATTTCAGAATTACGAATCACTTCCTTATTCTATTGTATCTTTATTTTATAAAACAAGATTGTCGTTTATTTATAAAATATTTTATAGTTTAAAAATGCTTCTTCTATACGTTTCTTCTTAATTTATCCTGTATACTATTGCATGGCATTCACTGACGGAGTCAAATTTGGTAATAATGAGACATATCAAGTTCAGACCATGCACGTGGTTAATTGCTAATTTACAATATTTTTGAAGCACCAGGTTCTGTGTAAGTCTTGTTATTAGAGCGTAATCTGTCTTCATTAAACTTTAAAATAAAGTAGCTTCCTAACGAAGAAAGATTAAAGAGTTTGGTCTCATTATTAGACTAAAATATAGCAATTATTTATGTTATGATCGTTATATCTAATGATAATAGAATGTTTCTGACGCTAACATAATCATCAATATAGCATATTAAACTAATTTGATAGTTGTTTGAGTAGAAAAAAATTTGACTTGACTTGTTTAACCTATTCCCAGACGATACATTTATTACCACACAGTTTGAGCACTTAAAACTTTCGATATTTTTTTTAAGTTTGGAAAAAGTGTAATTCCTCGGAAGCATAAATCGCAACAAAATTACATGAAAATTAAGACTTGCAAATGGTCGAAGCATAGCTGATCTGGCACAAAGAAAATACGTAATCACGTCAATAATGTTTATAAAGCCATTACAAATTTTATAAAACTAGATTTCGTAAACAAATCTTAATAACGCAACATGCATTTATGATGGAATACTCATTGTTGAAACCTTTTTAGTGGCTGTTTGTATGACTTAAGGTGCTGTAAAAAGTTATCCCGTGTATTCACTTCAATGTTGATATTATATTTCTCTGGTCTTTTAGAATCATTGATTCATACACTTTAATGTTGAAGATTGAATACTGCTAAACCAGTGCTGGGGCCACATTTAGATTATCTGTCATGGCTGAATCAAACAGAGTCAGGATTGTTGAGTTCATAATAAGAACAACAGTGGCTTGACTTTTCTTTAGAACATGATAATTTTTTTTCTTTTATGTGAAATAAGGTATGTCAGTCGACTTTTTGCATAGCTCGAAATAAAATGCATTTACCGTTAGCCCTTATTACAAGTGGGGCACTTATTTTCGTGGTTTTCGTAGATGGGTCAATCAACTGTTTTAAAATCGAAAGCAATCTAATGTGTTGTTGCTTTTATTAACGAAGACAGAACCCGTGTATAATCGACCTTTTTACAAAACCACAAATCAGGTGACATTACAATATTTTATGTATTATATCACTTTCTATTTTAATAATTTACCAATTTTATTCTTGCAATCAACATCTTAATGTTTTCAATTACAAAACATTATGATTTAACATTGTCATATTAAAGATATTTTGTCTGCATCTTATAGATAAGAAAACGTCTCGTGTAATAAAGGTTAATAAAAATAAATGCAACCCTGCATCAAAAGTATATACATTTGTAGAAACAATATGGAGCAATGCTTTACCATTAATGGTTATTTAAGTCCAATTTATCTCTAAAAATATATGTCTTCACTCGTCCATAACAGATAAAATCAAATTCAAGACAGACAGCGAAACTCTTTATGTCTATAATAAAATTACGTTTATTTGATAACATGTAGATATGGCTGACGATTTTGTTCTAACTGCAGTTACTGATGGAATGACATATTGTGATTTACTAATAATAAATATCAAATTGAATATAGATCGAGAATGGTAATATATTGTAAGTACAGTGAACAGAAAACTTACGTTAACCCTTTTATCATGAATAAACGCAGTAATGGCATGAAGCTTCACTTGAAATAATTATTTTATTTATATTTTTGTTTAAATATATTATATTGATTTGCTCGCATATTGTTGTTCTAAACAGTTTAAAACTATCAAATACATGTAAAGGGAAAGAAAGCATAAAAATGAAGAATATTTTAATAACGGACTGAGAAAGCATAAAAATGAAGAATATTTTAATAACGGACTGATTCCAAAATCAAAAACGGCTAACATATCTGCTGTTCATTGCTTACAACAATTGTATTCTAAAATATTGTTATTGTCTTATTTCATTTATATAAAATAGAGAAAAACAGAATCCCTAAAGAAAGTCGAACACAACAAAATTGAAAATGTTGCAGGCAGTTTTCTTTGATTGCTTGTTCACATTGTATATATCTATTACTGTTATAGCATTTTATGGTTATGTTTCGTGTAAGAATGTTGTTATATTACACAATGGTTTTATGCCTTTTGCAATACAGTTTAATACGTTTATAGCAATCATCTCTCAATTTCTTGTAAGAGATATAATAGTAAACGTTTATAAAACAATCTTGTTATTTTAATATCAAAAATAAAAGCCAAAGTGAATTATGTCATATCTTTTCAATGGGGGATAATTTAGAAATTTAGAAATCATCAAGTTCAATGGAATTATTTGGCTTCAGTTTCAGTTTTAGTTAAACCAATGCATATAATATGACAGTGGTTACAATTAAGATTGTTGACCCCTAACCATGCATAAACACAATAACAAAATATGGTTACATGTTAAATATGATAATTCCATTTGTGCTACATATTAAATATCCACATAATTTTCAAAAACTGACACAATCCCGGAAGGCAACGGCATATAAGATCTATTATATGAATTTTAATATACTGATGTTACAAAATGATAAATCTCTGTAAAGTTGAAAAGTGATCGGGCAACTTATCACTTTATGATGCATACATTTATATATAGTATCTTTGAGATGAATACATTTAAATAGGTAGTAAAACTTATTATTATTTGATGTGACTGAAAAGAATAAATTATAACTAAACATAGATTCTGTGTTTATTTATATTCTAACAATATCTATACTGGGTATTTACTTTAAACTTATTATTTATTTACTTATTCTTCGGGCTGAAGTCTGCCATTGCTTTTCAAGTTATTAGGCAGTTATTGATACTTAAATATGCAAGAGCAGTTCTGTGGAAGGAATTGCATTTTTCAGACTGTCAAAATAAAGCAAAAATTTATAGACGATATTAAGTGATTGGTAATTTGAATGAATTGAAGTAAGTTTTCTTCTTTTTATTACTTTTGAAATGTTAGTTATTTATCAATTTCAGCTTTCCTTTTCTCAGCCTGAAAATGTCAGAATTGTCAATAATAATAAAATTGAGGTACCGCATGGGGAAAATCTTTGAAAAGTAGTCTCATCTTTGAAAAGTGTGAAATTATATTTTAATAATTTTCTCTGTGAAAAATCAGTACTCCACTGAAAAGCATAAAATAAACAATGTATAATACGGACTTTAAAAAAAATGAGATTATATATATGCAATTAGTTGTTTTATAGAAGGAATTAAATACCGTTTACTTAATTAAACAAATTATCATTGCAAACAAAGGTCAAATACCAAAAGGTTTTGACTTTTGATAGAATTGCAGATTGAAATAGTCCAAAATTTTAAATTAAGCTTTAATCTTCATGTTCATATTAATTGAGCTTTATATAGACCATCACATACATAGAATTGATAGAGTTCTTGCAGATACGGTTGCAGAATGTGGAAGAAAAAGAAAATCGCACGTATTACTTGACTTGTATATTATTCACTTAATACCCTACTGAATATCTTAAGAAAGTGTATTTAATGTTAAAACAAGATATTATTGAAAATCCAAACAGAAAAAAATTGGTGTTCATTATTGAAAGATTTATTATGTACTCTTGGTTTTTATGAAGTATGATTATTTCAGACTGTTGGAGACTCTCAACTGTTTTTGTATAATGTGAAACAAAGATTAAAGGATCAGTTTTTACAAAACTGGTCTGGTAGACTAAATAACTCAAGTAGAGCTTTTTTTTATAAATATATTTTAAACCACAGATTTCAACCTTATCTTGATTTGGTAAACGTTAAAAAGTTCCGTGTTTGTTTATCACGATTACGCGTGTCATCACATAGACTTTTTATTGAAAGTGGTCGATGGACTAGACCTGTTAGCACTCCGGTGAATGAACGGAAATGTATTTTTTGGGATAAATTAGAAGACGAATATCATTTTGTTTTAGAATGTGTTTTATATAACGATTTGAGAAGGCAATTTGTACCAATCAATTATCACAGACGACCAAATATGTACAATTTTGTTGATTTAATTATTACAGAATGTAAACATGTCATAAGAAATAGAACATACATTTACATTAAGAACAAACGAACTTTACAAAAGCAATTATTCTTAAACTTATCTTTCAAGATGTAATGATGTAAATTTTGTTAGTATGACTCTTATATACCTTTATTGTTTATCACTTAGCTTTGTAAAATGTAATCTCATTATGTAAAATTATAGTAAATCCATATGTCAATCAACTTGCTAGTTTCGTTTTTGTGCAAGTTGTGACTAGATATGGACTACTACTTACTTTACTGTACTATGCTGTATATGCACAGACAAGTGTATTGGATGTTAAAAATGTTTATTCTGTCTATTAGGTTAAAAACATGTTGGAGCATATAAATGTAATTAAAAACGGATTGCTTATAGCAGTGCTTATACTTTTGCGAAAATATATGTGTATACATATGCGTTGATGGTACATATGCAAATTTATGCTTATACTTATGCGAAAAATAGAAAAATATATGTGTATACATATGTGTAGATGGTATATATGCTTAATACACAGTCAAAAAAGCTATGTATATTTATTAAAATTATTTTAGAAACGGTTAAACAGTAAGGAATCACATGAATATTTTCTCTGTAAAAATGGTAATACTGTCATAGGATCTGTACACCAATACTGTATTAATGTTTTATTTATTCCATTTGCTTTTCCTTGAAACTGCTGTCAGTATAGTTCATCAGTTTTTATATACAAATATTATAATCTTTTTTCATCTTTTTTTTTGTAATTAATGCAAACTGTCACTTCATTGATACAGATTAACTCATATGGTCATTTTCTATTCTATTTTTTCATAGGTCAAGCTTTTTTCCTTGACTTCTATAGCTCTAGTTTTACAGTCTTGAGTACACTTTTTTCCTCATGCTGAATATAGGTCAGATTTTGTTTTGTTTGTTTTTTGTTTTTCATTAGATCTAGCACACTTTTTTTTTTTCTTATGTTGAATATAGGTCATGCTTTTTTTCATTAACATTTTACACCTGTCAATATGCCTATATAGATGTAGTTTATCAGCTGTATACAATCCGTGAAATTAATCCTTTTCCACGAGTATACAATAACTATACACATTCTTATTTAATTGATGTTTACATGTTCTACTTCTGTGAAGACACGTGACATTATCAGGTTATGACATTTCTCAGTCTTCTGCTAAATTTGCTAAACTGATACTTTTATGATCAAATGGTGAATACTTCCAGATGCTTCGAAACATTTTATATCCATCTTTCGAATATTTAAACTAATCATTCGTTGATAATCGTCTATTAATTAATATATCTTACTTAACACATTTTACGCGAAGTTACCTGGTAAGGCTTTACACAGCGGACGATTACACTACCTTTTGGGTATAGCGCGGTTTCGATGCAGCGATTTAATTCAGGCTGCACAAATACAATAAGAATAAACTCTGTTTCTTTTAAAAACAATAAAAAATGGTGTTAATAGTGTTCAAAATTCACATAACTATTAACAGCGTAGATTATTAAATTAGTTTCAGCCACCCAATATCCGAAAATGGAACATTCCCAGACAAGAATTTATAGTCCTTTTCAAAAAATAAATGGAATAACACACTATTACTATTGTCAACCCCGTTAAGCAAACAATCTGTCACGTGACCTCACAAGGTATTTTTGTTCAAATGTATTATTCGCTGTATGCTCACATGCTTGTTATCATTGCTTGAGCTAAATAAAGTTTATGTTGTTGTTGTTGTTGCAAATTTATGAGCGTGCATGCACTTATGTTTATATATATGTATGTAATGTGTGTAAAAATGTATGTTTGAATATGTAATTATTATTATTAAATGTTAAATTGCTGTAGCCATATTTAGTATGTAAATGTTGGCCACATGGGTCTATGACCTTCTGGTGTTTTGAAAATAAAATCTTGAATCTTGAAATCTTATCTTTAATTTAGAATGTAATAGAAAGTTCATTTTTGTATTAATACTTTTAATGTATGCAACATATCATTCAGCAAATAACTCTTGATGTAAGGCATGAATAAAGTCAAAGTAGTATCCGTAAGTACGGTTTAGAAATGGAAATGTGATGTTGCTTCGTCAATGGAATGAAATTATTGTTTAATCCATTGTCACTACCATAATGCAAAATAGATTTAATTCTTAACCCTATCAATGAAGCAAAAGCTCCGTTATACATACCAAAGTTTCATGAAACATTTGGACGTAATTTGCCTCTTTATCTTAACCGCCAATACAGTCCGGAAAAAAACAAATGTCCTATTGTTTGCTTATTACTTAAGAATCATTAGAAATAATAAATATTCTATTCTCACAAAAGATTGTAACTAGGAATATTTATTGTATAAAAGCGTGTCTTACATGTCTGCTTAACAATGATAATAATTGTGTTGCTTTTGTTGCTGTAGAATATGATGATGAGGTTGATAATGATGATGATGATGATGATGATATGAAGAAGAAGAAGAAGATGATGATGATGATGATGAATAACAATGCTATTAACAAATACTTTTCATTTATAACGATGCCATTTTTATATTCAAACGTAAATTTGTTCAAGTCTGTGTTCTGTCTTACAGAATAAAATAGATATTTTATAGTTGTTATCATCGATCGAATATTCAGCTACATTTATCTTTATGATTTAGCATGGTAATACTAATAACATATATTTGTCTGCGTTGAACATACATAACAAAAATTAATCTTGCAATATTGGTTCATAAGATGACGGTAACTTTCCTATATCAAAATGTTCGTATCATATTTGAACATAATGTTCTGTTTAATTAAAGGTTGTTAGAAACAGGACAATAATTTACAGTAAACACATTACATCTAACGAGTATATAATTATCAATTTCCTGAAAGCATTAAACTGTTACGAAACATGTTTGTTAAGAAAGAGGAGAATCATTATTTAATTTATTTACAAAATTTTGAATCCAAATATTATCCGTTTCTTCGAATGGAAAATATGGAATGAAATAATATTAAATAAATTATAAAGTCTTCAGCGTTTGTGGTGTAAATAAGAAATATTTCTTTTGTCCAGCCAGCATATATCAGGGAGGAGTTTAATCAATACCTTTCCATGTGTTCCGTAACATTGAAACTCTTTAAATCAGCAATGACATATACATGTACTAAATTCTAAGAAATGTACGTACATTAGATATAATATTTTGCACTTATAATTAATACAATTGTATAATAGAACAATATAATAGTATAATAGAAGCAGGTTGAATTATATTTTGGCTTTTATTGTAACATTTTAACTACTTTTATCTGTTAAATTTGTAAAATGTAACACTTTCTAGCAAGATGCAAGATGCAACACTGTGAAAGGAAGTGGATTTTATATCGTATTTCATTTCTTGTATATATGGTCTCTCTGAGAAAGCAAATAATTATCCTATAGATTGTAAACCATTTTGGAAATATAAATCATATATATTTATGATCACATTTCTTGTGCATAAAATGTGATAGGAAAATAACTTCTTGTCAAAATTCTATGTCAAGATTTATATTGCAGTACAAAATCCAAACTAATTTAAATATCTTGTTGCTCTTACTTACTTACTTACTTACCTAAACTGCATTCATTTGCCATTAACGAATTTGAGCGTTTGGGATTCCTTGTTTTCGTTTTTCTAAATATAATGAAATTAACCTGTTCCATTAAATTTGTATTTATTTTATATAAGCGTGTAATATTTGATGAAATATAATAATGCATGCTTCAAGTTGAGTCAAACTATTTCAAGAAAATCAAACTTGAAAAGTAAAACTATTTAAGAGTACATATATACATCAAATATGCGATAAGTGTCTAGTTTTGCGGTACTAATCATCAATGTCAAATAAATTGTGTACCTTGCAAATCTCTTATACACAGGTTGTGTGTATTTGAAAGCTTATCAAATGCGTTAATTATCGGGCGTTCATTCATATAAATGCATCATAATATGTTTGCATTGAGCTATTAACTCATAAAAGCTAACATGCAAAGTCACAACTATCAACAATCTTATCATCAAGTAATGATTCGGATGTTAGAGTATAATACTATTTGTTTAAGATTCAGTTTCATCTACAAATATTTGAAAACATATATCTCTTGCAAATTTACGCAAATTTGCACCTATTATCCAAAGCAGTTTTGGCTTCATAACCTCTTATCCCCTTTCAAAATTCCATTTTATTTAGTCCCGCCCATTGTTTTCTCATTTAGGGCACACGCATTTTCTTAATTGGGGACCATATGCCGTTTTTCATGGAATGGCACTTGCGTTTCACATTGAAGGTTCCATGATAACCGCCATATGATCACATCTTCGAATGTTTCAAAATTCAAAATTGTACAAGTTCATGTTAAATGCTGCATTCTGCTTAACCCGGTGCTAGGGGTGTGGACGGTTGTTTGCACTTGACAGTACCGTCCATGAACAGACTCAATCAAACTGAGCCTGCAACATTTTGAATTTTGTCGTGTTGGGCTTTCTTTAGGGATTCTTATTTTCTCTATTTTTTTTGGAAATATGGTAATATTTATTTCATTTAAAAATGTAACATTATGGAGCATTAAGGCTTATTTTCTATCAGATGTAATTAATCAAACATAGCACGTCTTTGGAAACTATTTATACAGATACAGTTTGATTAATGTTAACGTCGGTGAGAGGTGGATATTACACACATATGCATCAATGACTCGTTCTGATATAAAGTTGAGTCAGTTAACTTACCATATTTTTTTAATGAACTTTCGTATACCATACATGCCTTCAATAGAAAACAAAAAAAGCACCAAACATCACTTATGTTGGTATTGTTTAAAATATAAACTATGAATATTAAAATGATATTGTTGCGCAAATTTGAAACGTGCAGTAATGAGTTATTAAGGTAGCCAAATGTAAGCAAATTAGTATTTTTACTTAAATACAAAATACGTTATTTTAGAAGCTGTAATAAAATACCGAAAGAAAGCTTTGAGAAATAAAATAAATGGCATTTCTGGGAAATAATTGGCCTGAAAATGACGTCAAAAATTGTACCAATGACAATGATTAAAAATATACAATTCACGGTTGAATGTTCGAGTGGATTGTTTACATCTGTGGCTACTGATCGGGTATAAGACTTGGTTTTCACAAGGTGCACAACTTTCGTTTCGAACTACATGTATATATTGTTTACATATTGTTTACATATTGATTCTTATGATGCGATTTTTATTACAGTTGACATAAAATTCAGTTAACTAGATATGATGTTTGAACGTCATTGGACGTTTATGCATCTCTTTGAATCTGAAAAGGTGCTAAAATATGATAGGTTATTATCATCAAAAAGAATAGTAAGAAACGGCATTCCGATAGTTACACAAAAGATGATATTAGATTTATTTATTACTTTTGCGTTCTCCTTTTGATGATATTTATCAGAATTGCAGGGAAATCTTTGTTTGTCACAACAAATTTAATAAGAACTAATGGTTTTCCAAAGGACATTGATTGTTATGATTACTAATGAAATATTCCTACAAATGGTAGTTCTACATACAACATTAATGCAATAAGGCGAGTCTGCAAAGACACAAGATTACATACAATATATTTGGTTTTGTATTTGCAAACGCCGTTGATTAGTCTAAGATAAAATGAATACATTGTTACTGAACCCCTTCATGTCTGTAATAAAATTAATTTTATTTGTAGATGAGGATAAAGAATTTGTACTTACTGCAGTAACAGATAAAATGAATGGATACAATATATCAATATATATTGCAAAAATTTTTATCCTAATAAAATTTTTTACAGGTATCTAGAAATGAACAGTTTTTTTAAATATTTTATGATTATCATAAAACGAAAAATAAGTTAAGTATAGCTACATTTGAGACCGTGCTATATAATTGTGTGGCTTGAACAATATTAAAGTTTAAATGCAATTGCACAAATATAGTACATTAAACGCAATTTAAATGTGACAAACAGAGAGACTTATTCATAATATTTCTGTTGACAAAACATACAGAATTGGGGATATTCTCATCTACAGACTGATTTGAAAGTCAAAAACAGCTAACATATTTGCTGTTCATTCCTTTCAACTTAAAAACAAGAAAGAAAAAAAACATGTGTGAAAAATTGCAATTGTGGATGTCACGGAATCGAAGGGGCACCAAGTACAAAATTATTATGACAAAACAAGCGTCATCGCTTGCTGCTACCAATTGACATGATAAAAGAGTTTAAATGTTACCTGCATAATTGCCAAGTAAATCTACCGCGACTTGCATGTTAATAAATGCAATGTAATGTAAATTTTATTTTCGCCATTTTGAAATCAGTGCAAGTGGTTTTTTCCATTGATACTTTTGGTGTAACTTAAAACTATTCCTCTTCAACAAACAAATAAAGTTTGACACATCATTTGACAAAGAAATTTGAATTTATGTCAATTAGATTTCAATTTGTTGTCAACAATTTGTTGTTTGTGCATAAATATTAGTTATTCAATACAACAAATTACAGTTTTGATAAACAGTATTTGCGATTTCTTTAGCTCCATCCAAGAATGACCATGAGTGCCAAGGTGGAAAAAAACTTTGAATAACAGTAATGCTTATTCGTTCCTCGTGCAAGAAAATTGTGTGTTTCAGTTTCTGAAATTTTGATTAACACTTATCATAATGAATCAGTTTTAAAATGCAAGAGCAAACAAATAGTCATTTATTTAATATTTAAAAATTCTTATAAAACTTATAAAAATGTATTGACTTTCATTTATGATTTAATGCTTTTTACAATTATTAGTAAGATAGAATCTTTACGAAATCCTACATTTTATTTTGCAGTGCTGTTTACTGTTTACTCATATGGAAATTGCTTAAAAAATTATTTTATTAGGGATATTACTTGCGTTGAATATATAGCTATGAATGATTTGTCATTAAGACTATAAAACAAATACGTAAATTTGAAGCTAAATAGACGAATACTTACAATAGTTTATTGTGACGTTATATAATGTTATTGTCTTGTTACTTCTCGTTTATAGATTTCTCTTCTACTGCTCATTCACATTTGATATCTCCATAACTGAAATAACTTTTTATGGTTATGTTCCGTGTTAGAATGTTGTTATATTAGGAAATGAATTTTAGATTTTTGAAACAAAACAAGATATTATTTCGACTATTTTAACTCTCGATAGCAATCATCTCTCAATATAGCTTGTTACAAATATAATATAAAAATGTTTATAATTGTAATATAAGTTTGCCGATATTTTATCTCAGAAAAAAAGAAAAATGGCTTATAAGATAATATAAATTCGTAATATGTTAATTCAGTTTTATAAATAGATCTTTGAATGATAGAAAACTCTTGTATTATTATCATCTGATACATGTGATTCACAATTATTTTCATTTAAAATATATCATAGCAATATATTCCAACATTAACTTGGTCAGGTGTGTCGTCTCTCTTACGTAATAAAGAACAAGTTTTATAGTTGTTATCATCATCTAAATGTTAAGCTACATTTATCATTATGATTTAACATTGTGATTTTAATAAACAAAAACATATTCTGCCTGTATAAAAAGCAGCATGCCTAAAGATACATGCTGATTTTTGAAAATGTATTTAAAAGTAAATTATTGTCAAGTGAACAAAGAAAATGATCTACACCTTGCAGATGGCACTTACAAGTCACGTATGTCACCAAAAAAAGTTCAAAATATACCAAAATAAGTACATTATTACTAGTATTTGAATCTTAAATATTTCAAAACATGTTTTTTAAGTTTCCAAAAGTTCCATGACATATATCATCTGTAAATCTAATATACAGCTTTTCGATAATAATCCCATTTTTAATGTGATTTTTTTTGTAGGCCATAGGCCATTATGAGTTATTCTTACTGTCAATGCAAGTGTACCACGTGACTAAGAAATTTGTACTGTTACTGCTTCATAGGTAACAGAACTTTAGAAATAAATATCTGGCCACGTGATTTATTTTCTTAGAAAATAAAATGGCCGCCATTTCTTAAACAAGGTGCGACCTGTCATTTCTTGAAGTTCACGTTGAAGTGTCATCACCAGAGTGTTTATTTCAGCTGTTTGCAACCTAGAGTTCGTTTTGCGCCTTACAAATCTTCTGGTTTAAAAGTTAAAAAGGTAAACATTTGTTTTCATCGGAAGTTATTGCAAATGGATATACATGAGGTCAAAATAGAACAAGCAGACGATTAAAGCATGAAACAAAATGATATTTAACGATTTAATCAGTGAAACATTAAATGTGTGGTAGACAGATCTAATACATAAACACTACCCAAATGTAGGATATCGTAAGTGCACACTGTCAAAAATCATATTCTGGACTTGGTCAGTTTTCATTTGATTTCTAAATGAGCAAAACTTTTTGTGTGTCTATGACTGGAAGATATCATCATTTGCTTAAAGAGTACTTAAAACATCTTTTTTTAGGTAAACATAGCTGAGTTATTGTTACTCTTGCTTCAATTTTGTTACAGTTGAAATTTTCAGATCATTACAGTATATGTTCGGGTAATACAATAACGCCTCGTTAAAGTATTTTTCTCAGGATGATATTTTACTGTTACCAACAAACCTTTTGTTATTTATATACTATCAGTAAAAATGTAATTCCAAAACAGTATTCGTTTCGCAATAACAAATTTGAGCGTCGGGGTTTCTTGCATTTATTTCTTTAGATATTGTGTAGGGAATTATCTTCCGATCTTCCATTAAATTTGTATTGATTTTGAATAAACGTGTAAATATTTGATAAAATACATTAATATTAAAGCAAAAACTAAACGATTGTCAAATCAATTATGGATAATAGTCATTTATTTGACTTTAACTGATCAACGTAACAAGATAAAAAGCAATGTATTTTACAGATATTTTGCACATAATTTCTAGAAATATCCATTATAGCGGGGTATAAATTTAAGTTAACAGTGATGAGAATTATTTTCTTTTTTATCTAGAAAATTGTCAATTGCTCTCGTGAAGCGTTCTTTTCTAAGATATTTTCTGTAGATTCGGCTATTTCGGAAGGAAGCCGTTTCTGAATATATACATTTTAGGTTTTCGGCATGAAAGAAAATTACTGACTACAACGGAATTTAATTTCAATTGTGATATTCCTTTCTAGTAATACACATTAGGATTGATGAGAGAGAACAAAAAGAAATCAGACGAACATACATGAATGAAAAACTAAGGTTATAATATAATCCAAATAGAATTTACCTGTTAATGATAATGATCTACCATTTATATTGAACTAATATTTGACAACAATGTCAAAATGTGACCGGAAACAAAGAATAAAAACTGATTGATGATTGTCAAACAAATTAAACAGGTTCTACATAGCTAGCAACAACTGCATCAAAAACAGTTAAAGCGAGAATGATTAACTATATAATTTTTATCACTATGATAAATGCAAATTATTGAAGCGCTAAAACGATCTAACGGATAGATAAAAAGCAGAATTAAGTTCGTGACAAATACGGTACCAAATAGGACATGCTGGACCTTTTTTTTCGTTTGATTTTATCTTAGTTGTGCATCACCTATCATTGAAAACGGAAACTAATACAACTGTAGGCGTGGTCACTTCTGTTCAAATTATATTTTATTCCTTGACAGCTATTTATTTGTTTCCGAAAAAACTTATAGAAGATCAGTAAATTGAAACCCTTTTATTTTTGTTGAATACATCGGTATATCATAAAAGTATTATTAGGCTGTAATAAAATTAAAATAAAAGTATAATTATGTTGTAGTAAACTAAAATGATAATTATGTTGAAGTTGTCGCAACGTAGGAAATGGACATCAATTTTACACCGCTGCTCGTGGAAATATACAAAGTCTCATAAACTACTACAGGGAAATATTGTGTATATATAAACAGTTAGAAAAACTGTTATATAATTACCCCAATCATTGGCACTAATTTGACCTTGAAATTGATAACATATTTATCAAGATGTGTGAAAATAATGCAGGGCATTTTATATTTTGCATCGAGATAACAAATCACACTCAGCATGCAATCTCATAATTTGATACATTATATCATAACTATGAACAGTTTTATAAACAAGTTATGATTCCGATTCCAATGAGTTAATGTTTGTACAAATTGTTGTGAGATATTATAAATAACATATAAATTACATATTTATAACCATTTTACTAAATGAATGTCTTTATGGGTTCTCAACATTTAATAAACCTATAACCATAATTAGATTGTATTGCCACGTTTCGTGACTATCTTAATGTTGTTATCAGTTTTATTACTAGAAAATAAAAATTTATAAGAACGGTAAATCGACAATGTTGCAGACTAAGTTTGAAAATGAGCTTGTTCGTGAATTTGGTATTGTGTAGTGTATTGTGCATTGTAAACAGAATACAATATTCAAATATAAATATGGTGACTTTTGAATTAAGAATCATTTGCAGGTGTGTTTTCATACATCATAAAACCTTTTATTTACACGCGCTTCTGTCATTCCATGGTGCGTTTTTCCCCAAATAATATGGTGTACATGCCCTAAATAAGAAAATAGTTGTCACTACAAACTGAAATTGAATGACAAAGGGCATTTGCGACTGTGAAGAATTCAAATTACTGAAAATCCGCCAAAAATTAAAGTTAAAAAGCAAAAAAGGTATTCTCCGGGGAGTGATTTTATATGAATGAAATATTCTGGAACCACCGAACATGAAAATATCAAACAGAAGGAGCAGATTAATGCCACAAACACAAGAATAATGTACCAAACGATCTTTAATTATCAGAAATATAGCATCCCTGATTGAATGTGCGAAACTAACTCCGAAGCTCATAGAACGAAGCCCTCTTAATATCCTGAAGCAACGGAATCTAACGGGGCACCAAACATGCAAGGGCAGACAAACAGGACAGAGGTGGAGGCAAGTAGACTTTTATTCACCATTTAGAACGATAAGTTTGATTAAGAGTGATGAAATTTGAAAGTTAAAGGGATACCGGATGTAATAAATATAGGAAAGGAAGAAGAGGGAGACAGCAATGAAAAATTACGTAGATACATATATCTCTTTGTCAATTGCAAAGCATGTATAGCATACTATGAACGAAAACATGTAATAGAAATTTAATTAAAAACATTTATATCATACAACAGGCATGACATTATTAATTTTCAATTCTAAGTATAAGAAGTGCACTTTATATGGCATTACATAATCTAAAGTATTAAATATATTAGAAGACTTACTAACGTTAAATTATTTCCATAGCATTTACTAAGACATACAGAAAATTATATCAGCACCGTGATATTTACACAACATTTTTTTTATAAAAACCGTAAATTATTAAAAAAGACGACGCCAAATACAATTTCATACACGACAAAAAGCATCAATGCATGCCTAATAGCAATAAATTACGACCGGTTGACATGAATTAACAATTTAAATGCTAAAGTAATGCTTTTGAATCAACAACATGCTCAACAATATGGTAATGTGTTCAGCGAAATGTTATCAGGAATATTTCACGGTTAAAATGTATCATATACACGTATATGCATTCGTAAACATTAACCTTGTATTTAATTTGATTGGTGTTTGCGTATCTGTTAAAGAACATCGACAATGTAAAGGTCATTTTGGGTATTACCTGCTTATTGGTAAATAATACCAATTGCGTCCTCTGTCATTTATTATCGGCATGAATAAGCAGTTTTTAAACCCATCAACTAACTGGATAGCTCTCATACAATTTAACAAATCGGAATATTAAATTTTGTAAAAAAGAAAATTTTATCAGTTAAAGTTATCTTTTTTTAGTATTTGCGTGCTGTACCTCATTCCGGTATAATATAACGGTTATGTGATGTGACTCATTCCAGTACAACATCAATGCAAATATTGAAAAAGATGTTGCATTATTGAAGTAACATCGACGTGTGTTATATTTAACGAAGCTTTATTTGATCCCCTAGTTTAACTTTTTGAAATCTTGCAAATGCGGTGAAATTGTAGGCATTTACTAATTACTGTTTCACCACACAACATTAGCTTGTAGACATCACTTTTTTTAACGAATGCGCAGACTCAGTCATTTGATATATAAATTCAATATATAAAGTTAATATGACAGTGAATAATTACAACATGAAAAATGGTAATATATAAATAACGCAAACTTATCAATTCCTCGTTCTATCAATTAGACGTTGTAAATTGCTGTGACATTAATTGTTCACAACTACTAATGGCAATGGACAATTTTAACTTGATACCTTCCTGTTCCAAATCAACATATTGGTTGTTGCCCAAAAGCAAATATCTGACTCAAATGAAAGATTCGTACGTAAAGCAAAAATCCTTCTTAAATGTCAACATTTGTAGAAAATGAATGCTTAAGAATTTCTATCATTTTTGCTTAAAATGGAACAAAATACCTCTAAGACATTTAAATAAACTTATTCAGTTCGTTTGTCATAGACATTTTTCCAATACATTTTCTTTTTTTCATTTTCATTCTTAAACAATCAATAATAAAAATGACATTAGCAGCACATGCAATTGAATTGTTGCAAAATATTTAATTATAAAGGGATATTGAATTGTGATTGCTAAACAGTCGTTTGTAATCGGTCTCAATCATATTAAACATGCAACATTTTTTCATGTTGGATAACTTTCAATGGTTTCTTTTTTACTCTGTTTTATTTCGTAGAAATGCACAAGTTGAACGATCGAGTATATGGATGTATTTGCTTTGATGAAATATATTTATATATAACTAACATCGATACAATAAATAAAAAGTGTATTACAAGGAATTATCTATATTACATGCTATAAAGAATGTAGAATGATATATCACATGCATTTGTTTTAGTTTTTAATAACATTGATTTGAATATTGAACCAAGTCAAAAATGGCAAAATTTTCTAAACAAACTATTAGTTATATTTTAATAAATCTTTGAATAAAAGATTTGAAATTACTTTTCTTTTCTTTTAGATTTACTGAACGGGTGACTGCATCAAAATATTTCAATTCAGTCAATCATTAAAGGCAGAAAGTGAATCTTTCATTAAGCTTGTTATTCATTATCAATAATACATTCGTAATGCGCAGATATCAATGAAGTTTAGTTTAAATATATCTTAACGTATCTGTGTACATGTATTGACCTAAAAAACCTAAATAATAAATGCGCTATTACACTCCTAATATAAGTATAAAATTCAATATTCTAACATAAATGAAATTATTCAGTACGTCCGTCAGAGACAATTTTCCAATCATTTATCTTTGTTTTCCAAATTTAATTTTCAATAAATCAACACTAAAAATGACATCAGCAGCTCATGAAATAGAATTGTTGCAAATGTTTAATTTTAAAGGGATATTAATTTGTTGCTCTAAATAGATATATTCTTGTAAGAATTAAGACAAATGTAAAACATAAAAATGTTCGTAAACTTTTAATCATATATATATATCTCAGTCAAATAATTTTCCCTCATAGATAAGAAGTTGTAAAATTATGAACATCATAACGTCTATTATATGGCAACATTTCATTTATCATTTCACTTAAGTTAAATCTTTTAATTAAAACGTCTTAATGACAATAATTGATTAATTTAAGTAAATTTTTCTAAAAGGAAACATGCATTTTTATCTAATGTAGATTTGATTGTTTTTTAAAAAGACATATAATAGGAAATCAATATTTATTTCATTTCTGCACAAACATTCACATATCTATAGAACGCAGGCATACTCTTTTTTGACATGGCGATGTTAAATCATAAAACATATTTTAAACATGAAGACAATTATTTTAACAATTAAGTCGGTAGGCAGAAAACAACTTTGATTAAATAATTAAGACATTATTCTTATCTTAATAGCAAACAAATTTCTTTTTTAGCTTTTTTTCGACTACAATGAATTTTACCATTTTAGAAAATGTACTATTCACATTGTATTCATATCGATAATTTTCAAATGATATTATTATCTTCTAACACAAGGAAAACACGAGCTTTGAGCCTTATATTAGGCTCTTTAGCCAAGTTGTTAAAGCTGTTATTTTTAAATCAAAATGGATTAATTCTTGTGATGAAGTAATTGGGTTTGGTTACAGAAGGTTTGAGGTTCTACGCAAGTGTCTCTTGATGCCTAAATTAATGTGTAAAGAGGTCGCCGACATTTTCAACCACGCATAGAAGTTCAGTAAATTGAAACTCTTTAGTTAACGCTGTGTGGAAAATTGATACCAATTTTCAACGTTGTTCGTAGCAACATACTTATTCTCAGTAAACTGCAACAACGCAATATTACAGATATACATGTATAAACAATAACAAAAAAAAACATTTTGATTTGAAACAAAATATCTTATTTTTCCAATCGTCATGCATTGACTTTAATTTGACCTTGAAAGTAATTAAGTATGATTCAAGAAATGTAATAAAAAATAAAGCATCGCATTTTATATACAAGTGCACTGAAATTTGTTTTATAAACCTTCTCAGAAAATGATCTCACTGTCATTTCTAGATTCAATAATAGATAACAATAATTTTGCATCGAGCTAACAGCTAACACTCAGCATGCAATATCATGATTTGATACCATTATATCATAACTATGAACAGTCTTATAAACAAGTTTTGATTCCGATTCCCATGAGTTATTGTTTGTACAAATTGGTGTGAGATATTATAAATAACATATTTCTAACCAATTTATGACATTAATAGTGAAATAACCTTCTATACTATTTACTAAATGATTGTCTTTATGGGTTCTTCACATTTAATATACCTATTAAAAGGATGTGTATGTCGTAAACAAGAATATAATGGGCGGAATTAACTAAAATTTAATTTAGAAAGGGTATTTTCGGCTATGAAGAATACAAATTACTGAAAATCACCCAAAAGATTAGATTAATAAGCAGAAAACTTATTCTCCGGGTAGTGTTTCAACATGAGTCAAATATACTGAAAAAACATGCACCAAACGAAAAAAGATCAAATAGAAGGAGCTGATAATGCCACAAACATAACAATAATATGCCGAACGATCTTCAGTAATCAGAAATATTACACCTCTGATGGCATGTTCGAAAATGACTCAAAAGTGTATAAAAGAAAGTAAAACGCCAAACTTGACTATTTAACCGGTGATAGATGTAGATAATTATCAAAAATGGGAGAGTTAATCATTGGTGCCAGCACTATTAAGTGTTGAGAATTGAGTACTGCTCAAGCCGGTGATATGGGGTGTGAGGGATGTTGCACGTATTCATTATCCCTCATGTACAGACTCAATAAAACCGAGTCTGTATTCTCTTCTGCAATTTTTTGTGATTCATGCTTTCGAGGGATCACTTTGTTTCCAGATTTTTTAATATCAACAAGGGTGAACAACGTATATAGAACGAAGCTGCCTTAATATCCTGAAGGAACGGAACATAAAGGGGCACCAACCTGCCAAGATTAGACAAACTGGACAGAGGTGGGGCGGCTAGTAGACATTTATAAAACATAAGGGACGATAAGATTGACTTAAAGTGATAAAACTGAAAATGTAAATAATAACCGATGAAGTAAACTTAGGAATGGGAAGGAGAGAGGGCCAACAATGGAAATTTATCAATGCCAAGAGTAGACAAACTGGACAGAGGTGGGGCGGCTAGTAGACATTTATAAAACATAAGGGACGATAAGATTGACTTAAAGTGATAAAACTGAAAATGTAAATAATAACCGATGAAGTAAACTTAGGAATGGGAAGGAGAGAGGGCCAACAATGGAAATTTAGATAAATATATGTGTTTGTCGATTCCAAAGCACGTATAGCCTAATACTTGAAAACATGTCATTCCTTCTCTTTTCCTAAATTATCATAAAAAATGAGTTACGAAGTTACATGAACCAAAACATGTAATAGCAATTTAGCAAAAAATACCCGTTAATATCATGATATTAACATATCATATAATTATTTCAAATTATAACTATAAAATTGGCACTTCGTATGACATTACATAATTTAAGTATTAAACGTATCATTAAACTAAATGACGTTTTTTGATAGCATGTAACAAGACATGCAGAAAAAGTTATCATGATGCTAGCACAATATTTTTTAGATGAAAACTGTAAAATATTTAACATCAGACGACGCCAAATACAATTCTATACATGACAAAAAGCATCAATGCATGCCTAATACCAATAAATTACGACCGGTTGACATAAATAAACAATTTAAATGCTAAATACAATGCATTCCAATGAACGAAATACTCAAAAACATGGAAATGTGTTCAGCAAAATGTTTTCAGGATTTTTCGCGAACAGGAAGTGACGTATGCACGTTTATGCATTCCTAAACAATAACTTTGTAATTCAATGCTTGTTGTTTGCATATATGTTAAAGAACATCGACAATGTTAATGTCATTTGGAATATTTCAAGCTTTGTTGGTAAAAAATAGCACATGCGCCGGTCATTATTTTCGGTACAAGCAGCTTTTTAAACCCAGCAGCTAACTTTAAAGCTTACACACAATAAATCAATTCAGAATATTTGCAAAATAAATTGTATCAGTTAAAAGTTACCTTAAACATTTTAAAAATATTTGCGTGCAGTACCTCATTGAGGTGTAAAGATTATGTGATGTGACTCACTTCAACACAAGATCGAAGCAAATATTGAAAAAGACGTTTCATTATTGAAGTAACATCGACGTGCATTTCATTTAACGAAGCTTTATTTGATCCCCTAGTTTAACTACTTGAAAGCATGCAAATGCGGTGGTATTGGAGGCATTACCTTATAACTGTTTCAACACACCACATTAGCTTGTAGACGGTACAGTTTTTCATAACAATTTTATTGGCTACTCAGTAATTATCATATAGCTTCCCCAGAACACTGATTCACAAAACAAAGTTAATCTCGCAGAGCATTATTGAATAATATATATTACAACATATTTATGAAGAATAACATATAAATAACGAAAGGTTATCAATTCGTCTTTTGTACCAATCTGAAATGTTGTAAATTGTTATGTCATTGATAGTTTTCTCACAATTACTAATGGCAATTGACAATTTTAACTTGATACCTTTCTTTTCTATCATAAAAGCAGCATATTGGTTGTTGTACAGGTTAAAATAAACGATACTTACATAAAGCCGAAATCCTTGTTACGAGATGTCGATATTTGTATGAAATTAATGCATAACACTTTCTTTTATTTCTCCTTAAAATTGAATCATATCTCTTAGGCATACATTTGAATAAAATAATTCAGTTTGTTTGTTAGAGACATTATTCAAATTATTATCTTTTTTATTTCAATTCTTGATCAATGAACAATAAAAACGACATCAGCAGCTCATGAAATTGAATTGTTGCAAATGTTTAATTATAAAGGGATATTAACTTGTGTTTGCTAAACAGTCGTTCTAATCGGGCTCAATCATACTAAACATGGAACTTTCGACGGTTCCTCCATTGCTCTGTTTTATTTCGTAGGAATACACTTGTTAAACGGTATAATTATAGTGCAGGTATATAAATTTATTTGCTTTAAAGAAATATATTCATAAACAAATAAGATAGATACAATAAATGAAAAGTTTATGACAGGGAAGTATCTATATAACATGTCATGCTATAAAGAATTTAGAATTATACATCACATTTATTTATTTATGATTTTGTTTAATTACATTGATTGGAATAATGCACATTGTCGAAAATGTCAAGATTTATGCGAAATTTTATATGCGAACTATTTGATTTATTTCGTTTATGCATTTTTTTTAAATATTTTAAAGATCCTGTAACACAATTTTTTCATGGTTTTATTTCATAAATATAATGCTCAAATTAAGATTTGTCAATTTTGTAAGTTCCAATAAGCATTATTTAAAAAGATATTACGCAATTTAACATTTCATGTAAAAAAGGGAGGTAATTAGAAATTTATTTTTTTCTTAGGGTGCGTGAGCCCCTAGCATGGTTAGACGGCTTGAAAGGCAGGCCTATTGCTGGCGCAAACAGAACCTTTTCAGGGCTAACCTTTCCTATTGTCACAGGTTACTGTACATTTAGGTTCTCATTGACCGCCGTACAGTGACCTACTTTTGGCTCAAAATTCATATCTTTGGCTAATACTCCGTGGACATTGCATAGAGGTAAATTATCACCACTTTGTGCTTCAAAATTAACTCTTTAAGGACATGACTGGTGACAAGCTGCATTTTGTGCCCGAAAGGGCGGATGGACCCTCATTAAGCTTTAACTTCAATCAATCAGTATACACATAGTAACAATATCAATCACAACATACAGGATCTTCAATTCAGTCAATCATTAAAAGCAAAGAGTGTGTCTTTTGTTAAGCTTTTCATTTATTATCTATAAACTTCTAATAATGCGACAATAATAATGTAAAATACTAGTTCAGTTTAAACATATTTTATATCAAACTTTTGCACAAACACATATTTCCATACAATGATTACTAACATAAATTACAATGATGAAAAAAAAAGGATCTGACCCGAAAGCATGCAATGGTTATAAAGGTCTTTTCTACATGTATTGACTTAAATAAGATATACTGTATTGTATTCATCATGTATAAGTATACAGTTGATTATTCGAACATACGCTATTTCCCTATTAAACAGGCAGAACAATCTAGTACATTACACGATACATACCCGGCATATTACAGGAATACCAGGACGTCATATGATCTATCTAATTAAAATATTTTTCTTGCATTAACAATGCGTTGTAAATTCATTCGTTTATTTTTTTTCTTACAAATGTTTTCAAAGACACTTACGCTATATTTCGTTTTCATGCTTATTTTTTTCTTTGTGAAATAACCATTTTAACATGCAACAGAACATAGAAAGAAGTTTGTTTTAAAATAATTTGTTTTAATAAGTTTGTTTTAAATACATGACTGTATTCTTGAATTACTTACTTTATTCGTGGCAAATTTGTCTGTTGTGTTCATTTCTTGAGTTTAAGCAGTAAACATTATGCATAATGAAATGCAAAATTGCGATGTTCAAAACCAGAACATTGGATTGTTTGCATGTCTTGTTGTTAATATTCACTGAATATCTAACGTGTCAAAACAATTCGTTCATTTATATGCATTGAATTTGCCATTTAAACAACTAAGTCATGTCAACCGGTCATTATTATAGCGATCACAGCAAGGTTGCCGCTTTTCTTGTCACATCTTATTGCGCTTGACTTTTTCAAGTGTGCAATATTTAGAGTTAAATACGTTGATATGGTTTTAATGTTGAATGCATAATAAGTTCCTTTATCTCTTTTACTCTTTCATAGTCTCGGAAATGAAAAAAAACGTGTTTGATTTGATATTAACTTGTGAGTGGTTCTTGTAAACCTAAATGATATTTATGAACTATCTATATTCATACATGTATATATAAATGAACTGTTTGTATGATCGCCGTAATATTTATGATATAGCAACTTTTCATTCCATAACAATATCATATGCACATATATTACCGTACTTTATAGTTACAGAATTTCTATAAAACAAGTAAAGCTCCCAGATAGTATAATTTTGCATGTTTATCTACTGTGAATTATAACTTTGATTGAAAGATCCAATAACATATAAAATACATATAATACGAAATCAATATTTGTTTCTGAAAAACCATTGTCATATTTATAAACCGCAGACATAATTGTTTCGGCATGGTGATGTTAAGTCATGAAAATATTTCTTATATTTGTAATTGAAAACCTGAAAACCTGAACATTTTTATTACCACAATAAAGGTAGTAATGTATTTTGGTAGACAGGACACAATTATGATTACATTTTATAATACTCCTCTGAATGTCGACTAACCTTACTAGAAAATATTTATTTACCTTGTTTCTTATACTGGTAAAAATTATTTTAACATAAGATGTAGACTCTCTGGACAAGTGTCTTAAGATGTTGACTTCAAAACACATTTAAAACTTTCATGTGAGGAAGTTATCAAACTAGCTTAGCAAAATCGGTGATTTTTTTCGTTGTTTTTAGATTCTTAAAATAATGTTTGAAAGGATGCTCAACGTCTTCCTCCCAATGAAGCTGGAAAGTCGTCATATTACCATTATAGTGTTGGTATTACCTGAAACCCTGCCAAATAAATTTTTAAGGAGAACATTTAATTTGTACATCATAACAATTCATATAATATTCCTTGATTCTAGATACTCGGATTTAAACTTGCATGAAAGATCAATTTTCTAAAGTGTTAATTCAATTTTGGAATTGTAAATCGGATCAAACTGTTGTCTTTTGGAATAATGTATGCATAATCAACCATACAAACCAGATGACACTCATAAGCTTTATAGCTCTCTGCCTAATCCCAAAATGTACTTTGTAAATATTGTTCACTTGTTAACTGTTTTGTTGAATAAATATGTTTAAACCAAAAATACAAGCCAATTAAAATACAGTTTATAAATCAAAACATTGACAAGCTAATATGTTTTTGAACTTTAAGTCTATTTACCTTTTTAAATTATATCATTAATGTGTATTGCTCATATACCACATACCAACACGTTGGAACTTAAAGTAGACGTGTCAAATATGTTTTCATTCAAATACATTAATGCGATGTTATATATTGTTATGATAGAAAAATAGGATCTAATTAGCTCTATTGTGAGACATAAAATTTCTTGTTAGTTCTAATGATGCCCAATTGCTGCAATTATTGGTATTGTTATGAAATGAAAATATTTGCTTGCAAGTTTAAATTGTTTATTTCATTGCCAAAAAATCTGAATGTTATGATGCCAAGACTCGGGTAGGAGAACTTTCAGTTTAACAAAAAATTATATCTAACCTGTAATTGAAAGATCTATATGTTGTCAATCATGACAAAGTAATCTCAAGGCACATTCTTTGTTTCTAAGAAAGAACGGAAATACATAGCCACGCTTCCAGTATGGAATAGGTTTAACGTACAAAAGGTTCAACCACGTGCCAGTAATGTAACCTGAATAATAAACCTTTTAACTGTGACTATAGTTTAACTTCATTCTTTAATATACTTGATTTGGTAGATTGGAGTGAATGTATATTTATGCTAATGTAACAGATGCACTACAAAACACAGGTTTTCTCATTGATAAGGACAACAAAGAAGATACGGCGTTCCCCTCAAGCAGTTCAAATGGCTAAACAATGATGCCCAATGGCTGCAATAGTTGGTATTGCTATGAAATGAAATTATTTGCTTGCAAGTTTAAATTGTTTATTTTATTGCCAAAAAAATCTGAATAGCATGGTGTCCAGGCTCGTGAAGGAAAACTTTCAGTTTTACAAATCATTATAATATTATCTAACTAGTAGTTGAAAGATCTATATTTTTTCAATCATGACAAAGTAATCGCACGGCACCACATTATCTGTATTCCAGCAGTATGGAATAGGTTTAACGCATTTTACAGGTTTAACCACGTGCCAGTAATGTAACCTGAATAATAAACTTATTAACTGTGATTATATTTTAACTTCATTTTTTAATTTACTTTATTTGGTAGTTTTGAGTGAATGTATATTAATCCTAATGAAACAGATGCACTTAGACATATGTTTTCTAATTAATTAGTTCTTATAGCTAATTGAGCTGCTTAATGAAGAGGAAAGCCATATCGTTTTGTTTTGTTGTTTTGCCCTTCATCAAGCAGCTCAATTAGCTAAACAAAAATGAATATACCATAAATGTCAAATATTCCTTTAGTTTAAAATATTTCAATGATCAAATGGAGAAGGATAGCAATACAAATACACGTACATATACATGTACATATAAATTGCATCCTGATATTGAGGAACAGCAAATATACAGTGAAACCTTATGATGAACACCCTGTGACCTGTTGATTATGTTTAAGTAGACTTAACGACGAGTTTTGTGATAATCAGGTCCTTATAATTATACTTTTACAATTCATAAATTTACCACATGTAGATCAACTCAATTAGAAATAAATTCAGTATAATTGCTTTAACAGCTTAACTGCATGTTTAAGATATTCTTAAATCAATGATTGTATCTGATGAGTTATTTTTTGCTAGGACTGCATTCCTATTTTTCTATTTCCAGCAATTTGAATGCTACATGCATTTGTCTAAGTTACTTTAATTTCCTGTGAGAATTGAATTTAAGCAGTGTTCTGTTTTGCTGTTAATATTTTGAGGATGTTTTATTTTAAGTGTTTTTCTTTTAAGAAACAAAGGGATATAACTTCGCGGCAATTTATAAAACATGTTTAGATTCTGAAACTATATGTTCATAACTTTATGCATAAATATAATGTGCGACTTGAACGGAACATGAGACATGCAGGAACAAGGAAAAGATATTCATAGTCACAGAAGAAACAATTCACAAAATCGTTATAAAGCTAAAAAAAAATATTGCATTTGTCAAACGTATCGCCATATCAAATAAACGCAGAGATGCTATAGTGTGTCATTTTTGTTGCACAAAATATTTTCCCGATGCTTAAATAGGTGAATTCTTTTCAATTCAAAATAATAACAAAAGAAAAACATATGAAGAAGTACATGCATAACATGAATAACTTTTCGGATGAAAATTTTCAATAAACCATTAATCACTTGCGTATTTTAATTATAAAGTAAATTACTGTCAGTTCTAAGTAAAATGATTGGGTATTGTACTATACATAATTATATTTGGTGATGAAATTTATCAGTTATAAATTCTTTTAATCATAATTGGTTTTAATTCATAACTCATGACAATTAACAATAAATATGTTGTAAATAAAGTTCGAAACCAAAACTGACAATATTGACATATGTGCATTTGCATTTGTAATATATCAAAGTTTTTACAATACATTAAGAGTATTACATTCATAATACATGTATGGTAAGTGTTTCTAAAATTACTTTAGAATCGTAACAAAGATACGGTAGTTTCACATATTTCTGAGTGATTAAAACTTATTAATCAAATGCCTCTTAAGCATGCATTGCAAATCATGTCAGGAAGAAAACTGTACTTGGTGTACCAGCAAAAAAAAAATTTTTTAATCGTTTGCGTCTGATCAGAAATATTTAGTTTTAATCCTACAACATGTAAAAAGCAAGAAAAAATAGACACAATTTAACAACATTAGTGGTCGAGTTAGTTATATAAAGTAATCATTTTGCACTTTCATGGCAATAAGGTTTATTTTAACTGATATGTGATACCATTTTAGCATCTTTCTTCGCAGATATCTTATACAAATATACGAAAGTAATATATAATTTGAGATATCATGATTTAACTTGATTGCACCAGGCCATTGACAAAAATGTGCTTCCGTAACAAAATATCTACCAATATAATCCTTTTTACTTTACATGCATCCGTCTTTTCTTTTATTTAAAAGTACATTGCAGGTGTATTTGGCTTTTATTCAAACTTATTGTGAGGTTTTCACCAATTTTAAACAATCCCTGTATAGATAAATCATTCATCAAACTCTAGATTTTATTGGCATAGTTTCAAAAGAATCTTGGCATCGTATATCTTACGTTATGATGCTAATACTATCATTGTGTCCTAATTTTGGCATGAACATGAAATTTAAACAAACAGAACACTAATATATCAAAGAGTATTTGGTTGGCTAGGTCAAAAGTCTGCATGATAATGTTAAAATAATATTTTTGACAATTAGCCCCACACTTGTTCAGGATAAAATGTGACAATACCAATTGTCTTTTGTAAAGAAAATGACTGTCAAAATCGAGATTAACTAATAAGCAGGAAAATATTTACGTTAACATTCTACAATCTAATTTAAAAGTATGAAAAAAAATCTCAAAAATAAGTTCCCAAATGTATGAAAAAGACGTTTGTCCGATTTTCAGCTGTCCGTCTAATAGGTAAAAATATTTGACAATGAACATGTAATCCAATGTTTTTTGCTTAACTGATTATACCATATGTCTAAATCTCTATGGCAAAATCACTAAATATATCGTGTCTTTATTGAGCAAACCGTTCATTTAAATGCAGCGAATTAGCATTTAAACACCTTAATCATGTCAACAAGTCGCTGCTTATTGCAATAACATCAGGAATTATTGTTCTTCTTGTCATTTCTTATTTGCATGGCGTCATGCCGTTGTTTAAACTTATTTGCAAATAAAATGAGTTTGCTTTTTTATAACACAATATTTGAGTCACATTTTTGTCAAAATACAGTACTTGAATATATTTAATAGTATCTAATTTTGTGTCATGAATAGTTGATAATCTGTATTCATGTACATGAGTGATTATAACTTGCTTAGAAAACGATTTACAACAGACGAATATATACACTATTTAAATTAGTGGACAGTTTGAAGTGTGGAAATATTTGCGAAATTATGATTCCTTGAATTTAATACTATTTTATGTTTATCTACTGTGTTTTGTCAATTGTGACCTTAAGAAAGAATTGTATTTATCAGTATCTGCTACATAGGATTTTTTTAAGTTCACTTAAAGTAAAGTATCACATTGTTTAAAGTATAAAACGCAGACAAATATTTTTGACAAAGCGATATTAAATCACATAGACAAGTTCAATGCTAGTAACTGAATAAATAACAAATGACGATAAAAACAATACAATTTTTTATTTATGGCTGTAGAGAAAATACTTGATTAAATGGGAGTTGAAAATTTAACTTGTATCTTATTGGAATATCAAACAAATATCGTGAAATTATGCCGAACACAAACGAGCCTAATACTATTAGAATCGTTTTCAGAAAGCGTTTTACTTATATATGATTATAATTATCATCATGTAAAAACATTAAATTTTGTTTTAAAAGTGATGAACATATTTAATCTATAATGACTTCTTTATTATAAAATTAACGTTTTTTTTTTTACTTTCGGGTTCATGTTAAGTTATTAAAATTTATTATCTTCAAATTCAAGAAATAAAACTTATATAAAAATATGTACATTAATGGTTAAACTTCCTTTTCCTGCAAGTAAATTTGTCCAATTCACTTCATGAATGCCGAGTGTTTCAGTTAGCATTAAGGCAATTTGTGACAAACTACTTCTTTATATTAAACATGTATCACAATCAACTGCACAAAGCATTGTTCTTATGTATTGGCAAAGAAATCTTTCTTTATTAACTCTCTTGTATGGCAAAAGTTAGTTCTAGTGATGTCATTGTGAAAGATAAAAACCAGGAAACAAATTGCATCCTGTATTGTCCTGGTCCACATGTTAACTTTGTTATACCTTGGAATTATATGTCCAAGGTTATATAAATGGTAACTGAATAAATTCTTAGGTAACATTGTGTTATATTGTGAGTGATGAATGTTAGCTGTCTACATATAAATACTGATTTTGAAAGTATGTGTGTCATCTTAAACAAAAAATACCTATGATATACCCAGTTGCTTGTTCTGTAAGAGTTGACATAACACACAATGTAATTTGAAGATGATACCTGCATACAATAGTTGCTCTATTTATTGATATCATCATAAAAATCGTTATAAGCATGCTGTTTTAAATCGTTGATTGTTTTTCAAACAAGACATAAAATAAAGGAACATCTATAGCTTCCATACCAGCATTGAAACACAATCCAAAATAAAGATAGTAAAAGCCATTAGGAGCATGAGCATGACCTTGCCATACTAGTCTGATATCAATTACATAAGTCAGTACTTTGGTGATAGTCACACGCCCATTACGCTACAAAGGTCAAACCAATGATCTGTGCAGGATAAACATTCTTTATCTTTCTTGGGTAAGGCAGGTACATTACTGCTCATTAAAAATAGAAAATAATAGGTTATGGAATTCTACGAGCCGATAATGTATCAATAATCATAATACACTTTTTAACCGGGATAAAATCTTTGCTTCGTTTGTAAGTCTTTTTCTTTAAGTTTAATGAGGGTATATCGAATAATAATATTATATATTTACATAGAAATTTTATACATTCTAATCATATGGCATATAATAAGGAATCACGAGGTCGTAGAGTAAAGATGTACGGCTTTCTACGTGAATTAATAGACAAAAAGTCAATAATTGAGCTTTAGAATTGATATGTTTTCTATATCAACGAGATTTCTTAAATATTTGACATCAACCTACGTGTAATACTGTTTGTGATAACCTGCGCTCAATCAATGCACGAAAATACCATACTCAAAGTAAAAAAAGATATCAATATTTTTAAAGTAATCCGTAAACAAAATTTACATTGTTGTTTCCTAGTCATTTCGATGCTAACGGATGTGTACGATGGCACGCATTTCAAAAATGTTCTTTCAATAATAACGATCCCGCGGGATTTTCATTTATACCGAAATTTACAATTGTTAAGTTTTCTATTTTAGATATTTAAAGAAGCACAGAGCATTTGTTTAAGATCATCTTAATTATTTTAACAATGTGGCTGTATTTTTACGATATGATTAAATCAATAATTGTAACTGAGAATTCATATTTTTATGCATTTCTGGCAATTTAAATGATACATGCATTCGTCTAAATTACTTTGATTTCTTGTGAAAATTTGATTTTACCCGGTTTATTTTTGTTGTAAATTCTTTTGAGATTTTTTGTTTACAAAAGCAAGTGATTTAGGTTTATGATTTCAAAACATAAACTTTCATGTTCATGTGATGAAGTTTTCCAACTAGATTAGTTGTCTGTGGATGCCTGAAATAATGATAAAAGGGACACTTGAAGTCTTCCTCCCCCAATAAACATGGAAAGATGTCATATTACCATTACAGTTTCGGTGCTACTTAAAAAAACAGCAAAATAAGTTGACATTATTCATATTTAAGAACATTAAATTTTGTATATCAATTCATTTGCAATTCACTTATTATTACATGTATATTCTTAACCGAATTCAAACTTGCAGCAAGTATCCGTATTCTATTTCAAAACATTGAACTTATTATAATATTTCGAAATTAGATATGAATTAGCCTTTAGTCGAAACACTTTAAATAACTGATAAATTTAGTCTGGTTTGATTACGTAGTATTACTTAAACAAGTACGAATTAATATGTCGTGTTAGAATCGAAATAATATATCCAAATCGGTGATTTTATTGCTTGATAACATCACTGTTTGTCGTTCTGATGCGCATCATTATATCACTCGGGCTACGCCCTCGTGATATAATTCCTCGCATCCGAACTCCAAACAGTGATGTTATTGAGCAATAAAATCACAGTTTGGGATATTTTATTTCTTAATTAAAAACTTTCATATATAAATCCAGCAATGGTATCCGTACAAGACGAAATGTCAAATATTTCTCAGAGTTGCTGCATTAGTGTCAGGTTTTACATTGTTATGTTAAAATAAATGGTCTTATTAACTCTATTGTGAGAAACAAAATATCTTGTTAGTTCTAATGATACCCAATGTGGTGCTTAAAACCAGCAAAGCTAGCAAACTTACAAGTATAGACCAACACTGATACTATCAGATGTATCGTATAGGATTCTTCACTCAAATTGAAGATAACTAAAACTATTTTAAGTCAAGAATTAATATAAATCATGTATGACAATTTTGGAGTAGTTTTTGGACACATGTTTGATATATTATATGTGAACTAAACGAACATGAATTATAAAATATGAATAATGCATTAGCGAAAAATGAAAATATTTGCTCCATTGTTAATGTTGTCATGAAATGAAAATGTTAGTTTGCTTAATGTTAATGTTTAAATTATTTATTTCATATGTAATAACATTTAAAGTGACATATACTGTATGTATAACTTATGATACGATACACTGACGTTATACGGACGTCATATTGATATTATAGTGACGTTTACTGAACTGGATTTTAACTTAAACGTGAAATATTTTTTGTGATGAATACTTCAAATATTGATCTGGATAAAGTGCATGTTTTTTTCCAGAATGCAACTGGCTCCTAAGATATTGGTTTGTTTGTTGACATAACATGCAATGAAACATAAAGACGTTCCCCTTGAAACAATTATTTGTTGCGTTTATTGATATTGTCAGGAAATGAAAATGCTATTTGCTTGCAAGTGTAAATTATTTATTTCATTTCCAACGATATTTTTCAATGCCAAGACTGATAAAGGTAACAAAGGAAAACTGAAAGCTTTTATACTTATTTTGAAAAGAAAACGAAAAAATGAACAATTAACATTCATTTATTCAAATTAATTTCAATGATTTCATTTTAGTATCAAATTTAGAGGAAGAGGGTGGAAAATTAAAATACGATTTATGTCTTTTGGATTTTATATAATAATAAATGGTAATGTAAAAAAATAATTATACATTCATGTTAATATAATTGATGTGAATCATTATACATAAAAGTTAAGAAAAGCAAATATTAATTAATTAATTAATTAATTTAATAATTTATTTATTTATTATTTATTTATTTATTACATAAAAAGTTCAAAGAACAATGGCGATAATATTGGCGTGTTTCGCATTTGCAAGTGATATATCAATATTTTACAATACATCAAGAGTATATCTCTCATTTTAAAAGCAGAAAGGCCATTTTTAATTGACACTACTTTAGAATTGCCACAAAGATTCTGTAGTTTAATATATTTCTGGGTGATTTAAAATCAATTTGTAAAACAAACTCTTAGATTGACATTGCAAATCACGTCAGGACGATTACAATACTAGGTGTAAAAGCAAAAGAGATTTGTAAATAGTCTCCGTCTGATAAAGAACACTTAGTTTCAATCATACAACAGCAAATTAGCAAATAACTATATAAAAAAAATGTGATCGACTAAGTGGTTGATTATATAATTGACTCCAGTATTACACCTGATGTTTTACTATCATGGAGGTAAGGTTTATTTTAACTTATATTTGATTTGCCCCGTTTAAAAGGTTTTGCATCTTTCTTCGCAGATATCTTTTACAAATATACAAAAACAATATATTAAATTGAGGTCTCATGATTAAATTTTATTCATTTATTATTGTACCTGACCATTGACAAATAGGTGATTTTGTAACCAAATATCTACCGATAGTATTATTTTCACTTTACATGCATCCGTCTTTTACTTTATTTTGAAACCAAATAATAACGAAAACAGCTCGTATAAGACAATCAGAAGTGCATTGCCAATGCGAATATGGCTATTATCCAAAATTATTGTGTTTTTTGTTTGGTTTTGTCCATTTATTTGAACAATCCTTGTATAGATAAATCATTCATCAAGATCTAGCTTATATTGGCATGTATTCAATAGATACTTGACTTCGTATCTCTGGTGTTAAATCCATCCCTATTTTCCTTTTTGTCTGAATTTTGGTATGTAAGTTAAACAAAAACATTACTATATCAAGAAGAATATGTGGTACATGTATTATAGCCCAAAATGTGTTAACTTTTTATAAAATTATATTCACTGGGTTAGTATCAAATTCACTGGCTGAATTGGATTTTCCCAGTCTAAAAATAGATTGAGACTCATATTCAATGACCATACACCATAAACTGTTAATTACGCGTGTTATTTAAAATATAATTGTTGCGTTCTGTTCTTTTTGGCATATTTTTCGATTAAAATATCATTATCCGGCACTTTAACGAGGCAAAAAAAATACATGTATATAAGGTTGTACTCTTTGTGATTTGTTTTTAATTCTTAGACTATTCATATAATAAAACAGTTATTGACTAGTGAGCCATTGAATATGATATGATATTCACCGGCAGAAAATCATAATGACCTCGGCTATCGCCTCATCTGCCGGTGAATATCCCATCATATTCAATGCCTCGCTAGTCAATAATTGTATAATGTTAAGATATTCCGAACTTGGTATTCGTATGAGAGTGTTAAAATACACATTGTTTATTTCACATTTCAATAAAGACTTTTTTACGACCAATCTCATGCAAGAAAAAATGACCAGAGGTAGTATTTTCTTACGCATGCACGATCTAAACAGGGCCTACACAGAAATATCAAACATGTATTAGGAATTTCCATGTGAGATTGCGGCGAAAAATATAAATCATGTTCAAAAACAGACTGACTTATAAGAAAAATGATTTGCCATTTCGAACTTAATTCTTATTTTTCTGCCATTACAAACTTAATTCTTATTTTTCTAAAAATACTTTCAAGTTCACAATAATATGAAAGAGAAGCGTTTGGAAGGTAAGTGTCCTGAAAGTATGAAATAATTGACAATGAGCAATGTATTTATTGTTTCTGTTTAACCGATTTCATTATATGTCTAACTTGACTTCAATTCCCAATCGAGCACTTTATACTCTCTTTCCTATGTTTCAGAAATGCACACAATAGAAAAATAACATACAATTTAATAATTTTACAATTACATGTATTGTAATTAGTGAAGCTATTTTTGGTAGTTTGACTGTTGACTTGTCAATGAAGCAAGTATATTCTATATTCGTATAACTCAAAACACATTGAAGATCTATCGATAACCGTGGGTGACTCTAAAATAAACAAATCGGTCAATGTTAGAAATTTAGGTGCCATCTTTGATTCAAACATGAACATGGAAGATCACATCAATTCGGTATGCAGATCATGTTATGCTCAGCTTAGACAAATAGGAAGAATTCAAAAATATCTGACAATTGATGCATCTAAACAACTTGTCACTTCATTGGTCATTTCGCGCCTAGATTACTGCAATGCATTATTGTATGGAGTACCTCAAACATTAATAAACAAACTGCAGATTGTTCAAAATACAGCTGCCCGCATCATCTCCAGAACTTCACGGTACGATCATATTACACCTGTACTTAAAGAATTACATTGGCTTCCGGTGCAATACAGAATCCAGTTTAAAATTTTAACACATACCTACAAAGCTTTAAATGGAAAATCGCCGGAATATATGGAAGAAATGTTATGTGTTTACAAACCACGAAGGAATCTACGATCTCAGAACAAAGCACTTACTTTAGTGGTACCAACGAGTAAAACTGTAACCTTTGGCGACCGACGATTTGAATATGCAGCTCCGAAACTGTGGAACGATCTGCCGTCTGGTGTGAGAGACTCGAGCTCATTGTGTTCTTTTAAACAAGCACTTAAAACACACTATTTCAAACAAGCCTATGTTTTATCGTGAATAATCTGAGACAGTGATTTTAGAAAACTGTGTGACTACTGTGTGATATCAACCATAATTTTACAATTTGTTTTAACTCTGCTAATATATTTAAGACAGTTACAAATAATTAAGGTGTTGATTATAAAATACATTATTTCTAATTTAGTGTTTTAGAAATTTCGCTAGAATATTTTAATCGTATGTTGTCGATATTCAATTATTTTAATTCTAAACGACTAAGTTGATACCACATTTTAATTGATTGTTTCATATTCTTGTTCTTATTATGTCGTAGATTTATTATGTGAATGCTGTTTTTAGTTTTTAAATTGTATTGCTGTAATTAGTTATTAGTTTATATCATTGCAAAGCGCCTTTGAACATGTATATGAAAAGGGCGCTATATAAGTTTGGTAAATAATAATAATAATAATATATAATGCCTAAGAAATAATCGGTGCCAGGAAATGATCTTTACAATCACTTTATGTGCCATGAGCAAATCGTTCTTTGAAATGCATCAAAATTAGCATTGAAACAACTTAATCGTGTCAACCAGGCGAGGAGGTTTATTGCAATAACAGCTGGAATTATTGTTTTTCTTGTCACATCTTATTGTGCTTGGCGTCATGCAGTTGTTCCATGGTTTGTATTGAAATTATTTGCAAATAAGATATTTTTCAAGTGCTTTAACATTTTAGGTCTAATCAGACAATATTGAAGTAATATTTTGTTACGATAGAACATAGCATAGTATGTGAATATATTTAACAATGTCCGAGTTTGTGGCATGACTTCTTGATGATTTGTATTTATGTACACAAATGATCATAACATGCTCAATATATGATTAACAACAGAAACAAAGTCCTCAAAAACATATATCATAATATATATTTACCTTTTCAAGAATACAGATGATTGGTTGTCAAGAAAGTTATACTGAACTTTGAGCATCTCTTTTTTACAAGGTTTTATTGTTTCGGAGTAATATTTTTATAGACTTTTATAGATTTACTTATTTGTTTCAGAAAGTAAATATTCCAGGAAAGAAATTCTTAATGTTCATTTACTGTGTTGTGTCAATTATGACATCCGGCAACATGTAAAAGACAGAATTGTATTAATTGATTGGTGGATTTGTGTATCTACATAGGAGATAAACATATATTTAAGTTCAGTTTTATCATATTGTCAAATGAATAAAACGCAGACACATTTTTCTTGACATAGCGATGTTAAATCATAAAGATAATTTCAATGCCTGTAACTGAAAATATGAATACGACGATAACAACGATAAAATTTGTTATTTATGGTAGTAAATAAAAGACTTGATTAAAATTAAATTTGAACATTTTACTTGGATCTTATTGGAATACCAATCAAATACTCGTATTTACCACGGATTTATATTATATTTATATTATTGTAATAAAGATCCGTGTATCTACGTAAATCTAGGCTTAGGGAAAAAGAGCGCAACTGTATACAAAACGTTTCATAAAGCTTTTCTTTACTTACCATTAAGTTTAAAATCTATATGTTGAATACAATACAATTGATGAATAATATTTGGTGAATTCTTTACTACAAAATCAATAATCAACGTTTATTACTGTTTGGATAAAGTTGAATTAGTAAATTGATTATCTAATAAAACGTACACATACATCTTACTACAAATATATTCTAGCTATACCACCTTTTTCTGCATGTAACATCAATTTCCAAGAAGGACATTGCTAGATTTAAGACAATTGCTGTTGCCATTAACCTCATGAATTCCCATTGTATCAGTAGCGTTTACGGGATTTGTGACAAACTACGTTGTTTTTTTTAAGAACAGTTGGATATTTATCACAATCAACTGCAGCAAAAGTCTTGTTTTTATGTATTGTTAAAGAAATCTATCCTAATTAATTCTCTTGTGGCACAAATATCAAGTTAGTTCTAATGATGTCATTGTGGAAGATAAACCAGGAAGCAAATCACATCATATATTGTTCTCGTCTACATGTTACATTGTAACTATCGCTCAATTGAAATATATAGTTTGCTAAGTTTTTATGAACTAAATTAGTAATTACCTAATTAAGTTCATCAAAAAAACTTAACAAACTATATCTTTTAAGATTTTACCTTGAATGCAAAATGTTTCTCTATTTGTTGATATGATTATGAAATAAAATAGTCATTAACACAATATTGTCGATGAAGAAAATAAAGAAAAACGTAAAGATTTTATACCTACATTGAAACACAAGCAAACATTTGACTGATGTCAATAAAGCCATGCTGGAACTTTAAATATCTTGCCATAGAAACGAGCATCGTTAATACAATTCAGGTTAGTCGCTCGTCTATGACATGACGCTTTATATGCAAAACAACGTTGACAAGTTATTGTAGGTAAATAGTAAGTTTCTTGTGTTCGTCAGGTACAATCCCTGCTCATTAAGATTAACAAATGACAGGTTATGACACTCTACGAGCCAGTAATGTATCAATAATCATAATTAACTCTATAACCATGATGATATCTTTACTTCGTTAGTAAGTCTACTTTATTTTGAAGTATAATGAGGGTATATTAAAGCATAATATCATATATTTACAAAAACATTTTATACTTTCTAATTATTAGCTTACAATGTTTATAATTAGGAATCACGAGGTCGTAGAGGAAAAATCAAAGGCTTCCTACTATTATTAAATGACAAAGTAAGATAATTAGTTGATCTTTAGAAATTGATATATTAGCTGTATTAATGCGCTATCTGAAAGAATGATCACTGTTTAACGATTTCAAAATACACCTTTAATTTCATGTATTGTGGTTTATTCTGGATATTCCGGTATTAACGGGTGTGGACGGTGGCATGAATATCAAGTATTTTCCATTAACATGTTCAGTAGAAACGAGCCTGTAACATTTCTATTTATACCGTGCTTTGTTTCGATATTCCTTTTAGCTTTTTAAAGAACCACAAAGCATTTGTTTAAGACTATATTAATTGTTTTAACAATACGGCTGTATTTTTACGATATGATTAAATCAATTATTGTAACTGAGAATTCATATTTTTTGCATCTCTGTCAAATTAAATGCTTCATCCATTCATCTAAATTACTTTCATTTCCTGTGAGAATTTAATTTTAACCAGATAATTTTTGCCGTTAATTCTTTTTACATGTTTTGTTTTCAACAAGCAATGTTTCCGTTGTTTCTTTGAGCAAAACACTTCACGTAAAAAGACGAACGTATTGTACATACTAGGTATGTTATTAGTTTAGTTTTAAGTTTTTATAAAAAAATGTGTAAAGCTACACTATCACATAAAAATTTACTTAGATTTTTTACCAAAAAACAACAGGCTTTCATTAAAAAAACGAGTGTAGGCTACTGACACTGCAAACTGGGAGATATGGTTGAAAGAGATTGCCATGTTTTTAAGATATTGTATTTGATGTAACAATGTTGATATAGAGGACGAGTATCACTTTATATTTATATGTCCATGTTTTGGGTTTGTTTTTTGTTTTTGTCTTTAGAAATTATAAATAGGTTTATTAAAATACGGCTTTAAAAGACCTTCTTAGATGAAATCTATTGAACTAATGTGTTACAACAACTTTTGTTTTACGTGAATTGTAGATTTTTTTCTGACGATATACCCGTTATGTAACCATGTATTCATCAAGACTGTGATATATTTAATTGTTGATTCGAAGTAACGATCAGGAATAATTACTAGCTGCTTATAAATGTAACGTGGCGTAGACTTAAAGTTTGTTCATATATTTTTGTAATTCATTAAAAATTCGTATTGAAAATTTTATATATATATGCATTATGTTCGATATATTATCACATTATGTATAAAAATGTACCATGGACAAGACAATATTATTGTAATTATTCTGTAATTATACATTATGTATAAACCCATTGTCAGGTTAAACATAGCTGAATCAGTGAACACAAAATATACATGGTGATTTAAAATATTTGATACCATTTCAGTGTCTTGTTATTTTACATACATTAAACCTAGTATTGTTAACGAAGGAAAAAAGGAATATTATATGTTTTATACCTGCATTGAAACACAAGCAAACATTAGACTGATGTTAAAAAAGCCATGCTGGAAACTTGAATATCTTGCCATAGAATAGTACATTGTTAATACAATTTAGTCAGTGTTTTGCGTAAAGAGGATACTCATACGTCTATTCATAGGTCTAAATAACGATAACAGGTTATTGTACATAAAAACATGTAGTAAGTTTTTTGTGTAAAATTACTGCTCATTAAGAACAACAAATGACAGGTTATGGCACTACACGAGCCAGTAATATATCAATAATCATAATAAACTCTTTAACCGTGATGATATCTTTACTTCGTTAATATGTGTACTTTATTTTGAAGTTTAATGAGGGTATAATAAATCATAATATTATATATTATATCTTATCATTATCATATAAATTGGAATCACGAGGTGGTACAGTAAAAATGTACGGCTTTCTACAAGAATTAATTGACAAAGTCGATAATTGAGCTTAAGAATTGATAAGTTTTCTATATTAACTAGATTTTTAAAATATTTAACATAAACCTACGTATAACTGTTTATGATAACCTGGGATCAATCAAAACGTTAAATGGAATTACAGAAAAATGACACACTAAAGTAAATGAACAGATCAATATTTTAAAAATAAACGGTAAACAAAATTTACATAGTTGTTTGCTGGTCATTTCGATGCTAATGGGTTTGGACGACGGCATGCATTTCAAAAATGTTTTTTTAATATAAACGAATCATTATACAATTATCTATGAAGTTTTTTTTTTTTTTTTTGTTTTTTTTTTTTTTTTTTGTTTTGTTTTTTGTGATTCTCCCACAGTAGTTTGACTTTTGACTTGTTATAATTAACGAAGCAAATATATTCTAATGCCTAAGAAATTAAACGGTGTCAGTAAAGGATCATTACAATCACTTTATAGTTTATTTGTTTATTTACGTCTCATCCATGCATATTTACATAGTACAAAACATTTATAAAATACATATATAAAAAGCATGGCCAATCTATCGCAGATTTATAGGAGACTATCGTTATACAACTTTAAAAATACTAGATAAAATCAAAAATACAAATGATTAAACATTTTTGATTGTTACTGAGTATATTCTTTTCTTATTTATATCTTCAAAACTCTAATGATATATATTTTGTATACTATCGTGACATATCAACATAGATAAAATATGATGTTGTAATAAATGATGTGTGGGGACAGAAACAATTCTTTACCTTTACTTGTTTAAAAAGAAATTACGTTACAATGCTAATTCATACTTTAAGAACCGCCCTATATTAATGAAGATTTATATAACTGTTGAAATAAATGAAAATAAAATACACCTATAAAGAACTATATCAACCCTGATCAGACCAGAGATGAACTGATTAGCAATGACTAAATGGTTATCTACATTTAGCTACAAACATATAAGAAATTTCCTTTTAAAAGTTAATAAAATGATACAACATTTTATGTACATTTTTAAAAGAATTCTACATTTAGATAATATATATTTCAGTAAGCGTAACCTTATTAATGATACAAAGTATCAAAACGTGAGAGAAGTATATTATAGCAGGTTTTGGCAGTTAATTGGCAATTTCGGGATTTGAGAGTACAAACATACTTTTTTGTTCATCATTCATATTAATAAAATCAGCATTGATATCCTTGGCTTTATCAAATAAGACATTTGTAAGAAGTTGGTAAGCAGGACATTGTGTTAACACATGTATTTCTGTTTCAACATTTTGTTTACAAATTGGACAAATCCTGTTATTAACATCTAAATTCTCATATCTTCCTGTTTCCAGACGAAGGGGTGCAACTCCACATCTAAATTTTGCTAATGCTGATCGATGCTTTTTAGGCATTGGTAAATATACATATTTTTCAGTTTCATACTGACATTTAAACAATTGATATGTGCGTAGTTTATTTCTGGTACTACCAACAGAACCAGTTGGACTAGATATACGTTGTTTCCATTCATTAATAAACAAATTCATAATATTTTGCCCAACCATATCACAAAATTTCCTAGATGACAAAACATTACATGTATCTAATATATGTGATAAATTTATCAATTTTAAATGTTCTACACTAAGTTGAACTGCCAGTTTTTACATCTAGTGCTAGCTCTAGAATAACAATACGCATAAACTTTATAATTAAGTCTATCTCTATTCATTCTATGATATCTATGCCACAGCCTAGCTACCGATACCCACTGTTTCACATGCGGTGGTTGCCAAGAAAGTTCGCCATATAGAGCTGCAGTTGGGGTGTACTTTCCCAAACCTAAATAAAAACGCATGGCTCGATTTTGCACTGCGTTTATACATGAGTAAGACTTAGTACCCAATATGGAAGCGCCATAAGAAATAACAGGCCATACCATGCTGTCGTACAATTTGGTGAAAACATTGTATCGCATGCCACCAAGACTTTTGGACTTTGCAATAAGGAGACCAAGTGCTCTTCCAGCACTTTGTGCAACAGATTTTGCTGTTTTACAAAAATCTAAATGTTCATCTAAAAGAATGCCTAGATAGGTATACTGAGTGGCAACTTGTAGACTATGGGTACCGCAAGTGAAAGCATGAGTGGTTTTTACAACAGATGGTGGTCTAAAGTGTACAATATTGCTCTTCTGTGGATTAACTATCATAGAGTTTACATAACACCAATTTGACAAAACATCTAAGAGATCTTGTAAATCATTTTCATTTTCAGCTATAAGTACAATATCATCGGCATACAGTAAAATACTGACAATTTCATTATCTATAGACACACCTTTTCCTAAAGCTTTAATCTTAGTGACCAGGTCATTTAAAAACAAATTAAACAATAAAGGTGACAACGAACAACCTTGACGTAAACCACATGTATTTTCAAACCAATCTGTATAATGACCATTTATTCTAACACAGGATGACACCCTTTGGTATAGGGATCTCAAGGCATTAAACATGCTACCCTCAATGCCAGTATCAAAAAGTTTTTTCCATAACAGACTACGATTAATAAAATCATATGCTTTTCTAAAATCGATAAAGGCACAAAAGGTAGACTGTTTAAGCTTTTTCCTTGAATCAATAATATTACTTAGTGTTGAGACATGATCTATGGTATTTCTATTTTTTCTAAACCCATTTTGTTCATCAGCTAAGATGTTATTATTTTCCGCCCAACTAGAGAGCCTATTATTTAATGTAGAACAATAAATTTATATGCCATTTAAAAAGTCATCACAATTAGCATTTAAACAACATGAGCATGTCAACCAGTCGCAGTTTATTGCAATAACAGCAGGAATTAATGTTTTATTGTCATATCTTATTGTGCTTGGCGTCATGCAGTTGTTTAATGGTTTGTATTGAAAATTTGCAAATAAAAAGAGTATTAATATTTAAGTCCTAATCAGACAATATTGTAGTCAAATTTTGTCACGATATAACATGGCATAGTACGTAAATATATTAAACAATGTCCGAGTTTGCGACATGACTACTTGATGATTTGTATTTATGTACATAAGTGATCATAACGTGCCGTATACGATTAACAACAGAAAAAAGTCCACCAAAACATATATCATGATATATATTTACCTTTTTCAAGAATACAGATGATTGGTTGTCAAGAAAGTTATACTGAATTTTGAGCATCTCTTTTTTAACACAGTTTTATTGTTTCGGTGTAATATTTTTATAGACTTCTTATTTACTTATTTGTTTCAGAAAGTAAATATTCCAGGAAAGAAATTCGTAATGTTTATTTACTGTGCTGTGTCAATTATGACATTTAGCAACATGTAAAAGACAGAATTGTAATAATTGATTGGTGGATTTGTGTATCTGCTACATAGGAAATAAACATATATTTATGTTCAGTTTTATCAGATTGTCAAATGAATAACACGCAGACACATTTTTTTGACATAGCGATGTTAAATCATAAAGATAATTTCAATGCTGGTAACTGAAAATATAAAGACGACGATAACAACGATAAAATTTGTTATTTATGATTGTAGAGAAAAGACTTGATTAAAATGAAATTTGAACATTTTTCTTGGATCTTATTGGTATACCTGGAATACAAATCAAACACTCGTATCTACCACGGATTTATATAATATTTATATTATTGTAATAAAGATCCGTGTATCTGCGTAGATTAAGGCTTAGGGGGGGAGCGCAATTGTATTCAAAACGTTTCATAAAGCTTTCTTTACTTAACATTAAGTTGAAAATCTATATGTTATAATACAATACAATTGATGAATAATATTTGATGAATTCTTTACTTCAAAATTAATAATTAACGTTTGTTGGTGTTTGGTTAAAGTGAAGACATTGAATTGATTATCTAACAAAACGTACTACAAATATATTCTAGCTAAACCACCTTTTTTGCAAGTAACATTAATTTCCAAGAAGGACATGGCTAGAATTAAGATAACTGTTGTTGCCATTCACCTCATGAATTCCTATTGTATCAGTAGCGTTTACGGGATTTGTGAAAAACTACGTTTTGTTAAGAACAGTTGGACATTTATCACAATCAACTGCAGCAAAAGTGTTGTTTTTATGTATTGGTAAAGAAATCTATCCTAATTAATTCTCTTGTGGCACAAATATCAAGTTAGTTCTAATGATGTCATTGTGGAAGATAAAACCAGGAAGCAAATCACATCATATATTGTTCTCGTCTACATGATAACTATTGCTCACTTGAAATATATAGTTGCTAAGTTTTTATGTACTAAATTAGTAACTACCTAATTAAGTTCATAAAAAAACTTAACAAACTATATCTTTTAAGATTTTACCTTGAATGCAAAATGTTTCTCTATTTGTTGATATGATTATGAAATAAAATAGTCATTAATGCAATTTCAAAGCTTTTATTGATTTTTAAACAAAATATTGTCGATGAAGAAAATAAAGAAAAACGTAAAGATTTTATACCTACATTGAAACACAAGCAAACATTTGACAGATGTCAATAAAGCCATGCTGGAACTTTAAATATCTTGCCATAGAAACGAGCATCGTTAATAGAATTCAGTTAGTCGCTCGTCTATGACATGACGCTTTATTAGTCAAAACAACGCTGACAAGTTATTGTAGGTAAATAGTAAGTTTCTTGTGTTCGTCAGGTACAATCCCTGCTCATTAAGATTAACAAATGACAGGTTATGACACTCTACGAGCCAGTAATGTATCAATGATTATAATTAACTCTTTAACCATGATGATATCTTTACTTCGTTAGTTAGTCTACTTGTTTTGAAGTTTAATGAGGGTATATTAAATCATAATGTCATATATTTACAAAAACATTTTATCTTTCTAATTATAAGCTTATAATTAGGAAACACGAGGTCGTAGAGGAAAAGTGAAAAACTTGCTATTAGATAATTGACAAAGTAGGATAATTGATCTTTAGAATTGATGTATTAGCTGTATTAATGTGACATTTAAAAGTAAATGATCACCGTTTAACAATTTTAAAATATCGTATACCGTAAAATACATGTATATATTATATTCTTTACATTCCGGTGACAGTGGCATGAATTTCAAGTATTTTCCATTAACATGTTCAGTAGAAACGAGCCTGTAACATTTCTATTTATACCGTGCTTTGTTTCGATATTCCTTTTAGCTTTTTAAAGAACCACAAAGCATCTGTTTAAGACTATCTTAATTGTTTTTACAATACGGCTGTATTTTTACGATATGATTAAATCAATTATTGTAACTGAGAATTCATATTTTTTGCATCTCTGTCAAATTAAATGCTTCATCCATTCATCTAAATTACTTTCATTTCCTGTGAGAATTTAATTTTAACCAATTTATTTTTGCCGTTAATTCTTTTTACATGTTTTGTTTTCAACAATCAATGTTTCCGTTGTTTCTTTGAGCAAAATACTACACGTTGAAAGACGAACGTAATGTACATACTAAGTATGTTATTAGTTTAGTCTTGAATTTTTATAAAATTTGTACAAACCACACTACTTAGATTTTTTACCAAAAACACTATAAACTTTCATTACAAGGAAAAGAATGTCAGCTAAATTACTGACATTTCAAACTGGAAGTTATGGTCGAAAGAGATTGCCACACAATGAAAGATAAAAAATATCCCTGATGTAACAATGTTGATATAGAGGACGATTATAATTTTGTATTGATATGTCCATGATTGTTAGAAATTATAAAAAGGTATATTAAAAAAAATTGATTTTAAAGTACATTCTTGATACAATTTATTGAACTAATGTGTAACAATAAAACGAATATACTTAATCTGGCAAATACATTAAAGAATCTTTTGATTGCAGAAATACTATTCTGAAATTATGACCACATATCTGTTATGTAACCATGTACACTTAATTACCTGTAAAATTGTTTATCCTCACAATATGATTTTTTTATTTGAAATAACGTTCTGGAATGATTACTTATTGCTTATAAATATTGTTAAATGGGTCATCACATTATGTATCATAATGGGCCATGGACAAATTAAAATAAATTATGTTCTATTCTGTTCTGTTATTATTCATAATGTTTAAGTCCATCGTCAGGTTATACATAGCTGATTCATGAACACAAAAACATGTAGTATATCTTCATTAAATTGATCCTCTATTTTAATGATATTCATAATTTTATTATAATAATTCAGTCATACAAGTTATTATGTTTATATGGATTCTATTATTCGGGCTATTCTTTGTAAGTTTCGAGTGTACATGTATTTGTTTGTTTGTTATTGTTGTTTTGTCTGATGTATAAAATGCGATCAGGGTTATTTTTTTTATCAACAGTTACTGTTGGTGAGTGCTTGAACTGTTTGGCAAAACAAACTACCTGATATTGACTCCCAGTTACAAAAATTATTTCCAGACAATACAGCATAGTCACATAAACGATGACAATAATATATTGTTATTAACGATATGATGATATGGAATGTGAAAAGGCAATAAAAGCAGGAAAATCATATTCCAATAGGTTATGTTTAAATAACGTATCACAACATACTTTTTTATTTATACAACAGCGTATGTGTTTTGTTTGCAAAAATACAAACAAAAATGTAAAATTAAAACGACAAACAAATACAATAGGCACCCAGTGACATGAAGGCATTGTTACTATGGGGAACAAAGGGTGTATTTTAGTTACAAAACATCTTTATCATTATATTTCATTGATTACTAAATCAAAATACAATGTACTATTTATCGGTTGATAAAGTGGTACCGGACGTTTGTCATGTTGTATATGGATATAGTTTATACCCATGTTATATTGCCATGCTTCTAGGGAGGAAATCTGTCTGTCTGTCTGTCTGTTTGTATGTCTGTCCGTGTACTAGAAACAATAAAGCGGTTATTACCACTTGTTCTACCTCCCAACACTGATATGCATTAGTAAAGCTTTTTTTGTAAATGAAACACATTATTAAATCGAATTGAATTTCTTTAAGACCGGGTAGTCAATGATAAACTACGAAAATGCAAGCAATTATTTCCAGTAGGTTCCTTACCTCAGCAAATTCAAGAAACAGCTATGAGATACAAGATAATTGGGAACCAGTCCCTAGCTCTAATTGGATAGATCCCTTGGTTCTATAACATTCCCAGTGTCTAGCACTGAAACATGCGAGGATTACCTGGCTTTCATACCAGAATACCTCTAGGTATGTGGGAAACACTGAAATAAAACGGTGCCAGTAAAGGATCTTAACAATCACTTTATATGCAATGAGCAAATTGTTCTTTAACATGCATCCAAATTAACATTTAAACAAATGAATCGTGTCAACCAGTCGCGATTTATTGCAATAACAGCATGACTTAATGTTTTCTTGTCATATCTTATTGTGCATGGCGTCATGCAGTTGTTCCATAGTTTGTATTGAAAATTTGCAAATAAAAGAGTATTAATATTTTAGTCCTAATCAGATAATATTGTAGTCAAACTTTGTCGCATAATATGTGAGTATATTAAACAATGATTGAGTTTGGTTTGTGGCATGACTACTTTATGATTTGTATTTATGTACATAAGTTATCATAACATGCTCTGTATACGATTAACAACAGAAAAAAGTCCTCCTAAACATATATCATAATATATATATTTACCTTTTCAAGAATACAGATTATTAGTTGTCAAAAAAGTTATACTGAACTTAGAGCATTTCTTATTTAACAAGGTTATATTGTTTCGGAGTAATCTTTTTATAGACTTCTTATTAACTTATTTGTTTCAGAACGTATATATTAGAGGAAAGAAATTCGTAATGTTTATTTACTGTGTTGTGTCAATTATGACATAAGGCAACATGTAAAAGACAGAATTGTATTAATTGATTGGTGGATTTGTGTATCTGCTACATAGGAAATAAACATATATAAAAGTTCAGTTTTATCACATTGTCAAATTAATAAAACGCAGACATATTTTTTAACAAAGCGATGTTAAATCATAAAGATAATTTCAATGCCTGTACGTGAAAATATGAAGACGAAGATAACAACGATAAAATTTGTTATTTATAGTAGAAGATAAAAGGTTTGATTTAAATGAAATTTATACATTTAACTTAAATCTTATTAAAATACCAATCAAATACTCGTATCTACCGCGGATTTATATTATATTTATATTTATATTATTATAATCAAGATCCTTGTATCTACGTATGTTTTAGGCTTAAGAAAAAAGAGCGCGATTGTATTCAAAACATTTTATTAAGCTTTTCTTTACTTAACATTAAGTTAAAAATCTATATGTTGTAATACAATACAATTGATGAATAATATTTGATGAATTCTTTACTACAATATTAATAATTAACGTTTGTTAGTGTTTGGTAAGAGTGGAGATATTAAATTGATTATCTGACAAAACGTGCACATACATCTTATTCCAAATATATTCTGGTTAAACCATCTTTTTCTGCAAGTAACATTAATTTTCAAGACGGATATTGCTAGATTTAAGACAATTGTTGTTGTCATTCACCTCATGAATTCCCTGTGTTTCAGTAGCGTTAATGTGATTTGTGACAAGCTACTTTTTTAAGAACAGATGAACGTTTATCACAATCAACTGCTCAACAGTGTTGTTTTTATATATTGTAAATGAAATCTACCCTAATTAACTCTCTTGTGTGGCAAATATCAAGTTAGTTCTAATGATGTCATTGTGAAAGATAAAACCAGGAAGCAAATCACATCGTGAATTGTCCTCGTCTACATGTTAACTATCGCATACTTGAAATATATAGTTTGCTAAGTTTTTATGTACTAAATTAGTAAATACCTAATTTAGTATAAAAAAAATTAACAAACTATATCTATTAAGATTTTACCTTGAATGCAAAATGTTTCTCTATATGATCATGCAATGAAATAGTCATAAATGCAATTTTAAAGCTTTTATTGTTTTTCAAACAAAATATTGTTGGTGAAGAAAGTAAAGAAAAGCCTTAAAGATTCTTTACCTACATTGAAACACAAGCAAACCTTTGACTGATGTTAATAAAGCCATGCTGGAACTTTAAATATCTTGCCATAGAAACGTGAATGGTTAATACAATTCAGTCAGTGCTTTGCAAATAGTCACACGTCTATTACTTGTCCATAACGCTTAATAAGTTTAAACAACGATAGCATGTTATTGTATCATAGTTCGGAGACCTTTCTGTTGAAAATGTGCCAGGGTTAAATCGTATACATATACATGCACAGTGCGTTAACTGGAGTGCGGGTATTAGTTACCCGCACTCCAGAGCATGCCCATTGATTGGCTCATTTTTGCTGGGGTTTACATATTGTGACGGCAGAGAAAGGGAAAGCGACAGAAATGTCATATTCAGATGTTCGTTCATTGGTTCATTTTTGCCGGGGTTTCATATTGTGACAACAGGGAACGTGCTTTTATGTTTGACTATGATACAAAAGAGAAAGAACACCAAAACACTCGGCAATCTGATTTATACTCGGGGGCTACGCCCCCTCGTACAAATCAGATAGCCTCGTGTTTCGGTGCTCTTTCTATTACTTATACTATTAGGTAAATAGTTTCACGTGTTCGTCAGGTGCAATCCCTGATCATTAATGATAGGTTATGACACTCTACGAGCCTGTAATGTATCAATAATTATAATTAACTCTTTAACCATGATGATATCTTTACTTCGTTAGTAAGTCTACTTTATTTTAAAGTTTAATGAGGGTATATTAAAGCATAATATCATATATTTACAAAAACATTTTATACTTTCTAATTATAAGCTTATAATTCGGAATCACGAGGTCGTAGAGAAAAAGTCAAAAGCTTCCTACTAGAATCAATTGTCAATATAAAATAATTGATCTTTAGAGTTTATATATTTACTTTATAACGGAATGTCTAAAAGTAAATTATCACTGTTTAACATTTTCAACTCCTTGTATATGTTGTATTATGTACATCTTGGTGCTAAGTGGTGTTGACGGTGGCATAAATTTCAAGTATTTTCCATTAACATGTTCAGTAGAAACGAGCCTGTAACATTTCTATTTATACCGTGCTTTGTTTCGATATTCTTTTTAGCTTTTTAAAGAACCACAAAGCATCTGTTTAAGACTATCTTAATTGTTTTAACAATAGGGCTGCATTTTTACGATATGATTAAATCGATTATTGTAACTGAGAATTCATATTTTTTGCATCTCTGTCAAATTAAATGCTTCATCCATTCATCTAAATTACTTTCATTTCCTGTGAGAATTTAATTTTAACCAGATTATTTTTTGCCTTGAATTCTTTTTACATGTTTTGTTTTCAACAAGCGATGTTTCCGTTGTTTCTTTGAGCAAAATACTAACGTTAAAAGACGAACGTTATATATGTACATACTAAGTATGTTATTAGTTTAGTCTTGAATTTGTATAAAATTTGTACAAAACACACTATCATATGAAAATTACTAAGATTTTGTACCAAAAACACTATAAACTTCATTACAAGAAATGTCAGCTAAATTACTGAGAATTCAAACTGGAAGGTATGGTCGAAAGAGATTGTCACGTAATGAAAGACACCGTCTCTGATGTAACAATGTTGATATAGAGGACGACCATCATTTTGTATTGATATGTCCATGATTTTTAGAAACTATAAAAAGGTATATTAAAAATACGATTTTAAAAGACATTCCTTGATAACATTTCTGGCACTAATGTGTAACATTAAAACAAAATTTACTGCTTAATCTGGCAAAATATAAAAAGGAATCATTATATTACAGAAATACTATTGTTAATTATATCAATAAAATCTGATTGTCGTATTAGTACATGTATACATATAATCAGTTAAACAATTTATGTAACTTGTAAATTGTTTTCTGGAGATATATTTGTTATTTAACCATGTATACTTAATTATGTTTAAAATTGTTTATCCTCAACACTATGATATATGTTTTTTGTTTTTTATTTGTAATAATTCATCAAAAATTAGAAAATGTATTGTATATGCACTTTGTTGAATGTATTAACATATTATATATGGTAATTTCTTGCATATCAGACAGGATTATCTACCGTTTACACCGGTGCTAGAAAAACCTGTCTTACATCCCCCATGTAAGACAAGTCGCGTGCTTTAAATGACGTCAGTGCTGCGCGCCTTTTATGAATGAATTGCGTTCTTAGGATGACGTCATTTAACCGTTATGAATGAAGCTGTAAGTTCATACGCTACTATTAGAAAAAAGTGCGTAATGAGAATATCAGTTTTCGTAATTTCTGTTCTAAAATAATTGATATGTAATATGCAAGAAAAAGAATCAAACACTGGCTGTCGGTGCAGACGGGAATTTCTAGCTCTCGGGTGACTGTTTAAGGCGGAAACTCGGCAGAGCCTCGTTACCGCCGTAAACAGTCACCCTCGAGCTAGATATTCCGGTCTGTACCGGCAGCCGGTGTAAGATTCTTAAAGTGTCATGTAGAAGTCAAAATAAAATCATGTTCTGTTCTGTTCTGTTATTATTCATTATATATGACTCCAGTGTCAGGTTAAACATAGCTGCTTGGAATCAGTGAACGCAAAAAAGGTATAGTACATCTTCATGAAATAATCCTATATTTATATGATATACATAATATTATTATAGATTAATGATATGATATTTATGATATTTTAGCCAAACACACGTCATTATGTTTATTTATAATCTTTTATTCGGGTTATTATTTCTAAGTTTCGACTTGTATGTATGTGTCTTTGTTTGTTGATGTTGTTTGTAGTTGTTTTGTTATTTTCTGATGTATAAATGCGATCAGGGTTATTTTGTTATCAACAGTTATTGTTGGTGAGTGACAAAACAAACTATCTGATATTGATTCCCAGTTACAAAAATTGTTTCCTCACATTTCAGCATAGTCACACAAAAACATGACAATAATGTATTGTTATTAACGATACGACGATATCAAACGGAAACAGCAATAAAAGCAGGAAAACATGTCCCAAAATAACGCACCCCCATATATTTTATTTGTGTTTTGTTATGAATAAATGCGGCAAAATACAAACAAAAATGTAAAATTAAAACGAAAAACCAAAAGAGTGACATGGAAACATAGTTACTACGATAAACAAAAGGTGTACTTTAGTTACAAAACATCTTTATCATTATATTTCATTGATAACTATCTATGTAAATCGAAACACTACTAATCGGCATATAAAGTGCTACTGTTAAGTTTGTTTGTCATATTGTATCTGGATATAGTTTATCGTATAATAAGTTTAGCAAGTTTGTGTTTGTAGGCTTTATACATACTTGATACTTTACCTTTCTCTTCAAAGATCCTGCTCCCAAACAAATTAATAGAAAAACGCAGATATTAAATTTTATAAACGTTTTTGATGAAAAACGCAGAAATTAAATTCGCAAATAATAATATACCCATTTTCAGTCCCAAAACGCAAAAATTTGCACCCGCAGAAATTACAAGTTATACGGTATATCCCAATGTTGTATTGCCATGCATTTTGGGAGGAAATAAAGAGACCTGTCTGTCTGTCTGTCCGTCTACTGGAAACAATAAAGCAGTTATTATCACATATTCTACCTCCCAACAATCATATACATTAGTAAATGTGTGACATTCTTGTAAATAAAAAAAATGAAACACTTTGTCATTGCCCGGCGTTTTGTTTGAAACGATGTTAAACTATTCAAACGAGTTTTCTACTGATTTGAAGTTATTACATGTTAGATATAACACCGGTCAATGTAACTAAGTAACTGTATTAGTGAAATATAGATAGAGACACTTGATTCTATTATGTTTCTCTAAGTTGTCTTTACTCGCATTTATTTAAAGGCAGTTTATTTTCATCACTGGTTATTTAGTCAACTCTTCTTGCCAAACTTAACACATGCATATTTAAATATTCAAAATAAACGATTTGTGAATTTGGGTTCTGAATGTTTCTAAAATAAATCACATTTGTAACAATTTGTTCGCGGTCTGAGAACATAGTACATGTAAATAAATAACTAGATAGATAGATAGATTTATTTCGGCAAAGGAAGCATATACATAGTTGACAATATAACATAGGATAAAATAATGAGCATTATTAAATACTATATCACATACGAGTAAAACTATGACATGCTCAACAAAACCAAGGATAACACAAAAAAGGGCAAAAAAGCTCTTATTTCCATTGTGGTCCTTTGTATTGGCGGCATGACATAGAGAGGCAAACCTTAATATAATCATGTTTAAAAATACTAGTAAATCATAAAAATGTATATCACAGTCAAATCTTGAGTTAATGATACTCCTGTTTACAGCTAGGATTTAAAACACATTACTAAAATTGTAATAAGATAAATGGCAGACAATTTAAAATCCTGAGCCGAAATATGTAAAAACATGTTTAAAAAAAAAAATTTAAATACTGTTCATAAGATGACTTTTGATGGCAACCTTAAAACTTTGTAACCTGTTGATCTCCGTTAACTTTACAGGTAATTCATTCCATAATTTAATACCAGAGAAAGCAAATGATTTAAAACCCTGGTCTTTGACATTAGGTAGACAATATCCACCCTTTTGACTAAGTCGTGTACTATAATTATGAATGGAATCTTGTGAAATAAAGTGTTCAGACATGTAATCCGGAGATAGGCCATTTTTTATCTTAAAAACATGACACAACATTATCTGTTCAACTCTTTTGTGGACCAGTAACCAGTTAAGGGACTTAAAGTGGGATGGGTCAATGTGGGCTCTAGAGTCCAAGTCAAGTACAAATCTCATTATTTTGTTTTGACAAGTTTGTAACTTATTTTTTAAAGACTGTGTCAAGCTATTATACCAAACAGAGCATGCGTAATCATAGTGACACTGAATAAGAGACATAACCAGAAGTTTCTTGGTATGCTGAGTAAGAAACTCTTTCTTGCGGTAAAGAAATTTTAACCGAGAGTTGGCCTTCTTAAGAACAGACTCGGCCATGGCGCAAAATGACAGATTTTGGTCTATAGTAATCCCAAGATACTTGATAGATGAAGTTGATTCAATGGATGTACCATCACAGGTTATATGCAGGTTAGATTGTGACCTAAGTTTTTGCCTGGACCCAAATAGAATTGACTCGGTTTTACCCAAATGCAATGACAACTTATTGTCCACTTACCATTGGCTGACCAATTCCATATCATCTGTCAATGCCTTTTCAACAACAGATAAACTTTTACCAGATACAAGGATACCAGAATCATCAGCATACAAAAGCAATTTATTTTTGACCACAGCTGACATATCATTTACATAAATTAAAAAGAGAAGGGGTCCAAGGATTGAGCCCTGAGGAACACCACATGTAATTTTGGAATTGGAAGAATAAGTACCAGAGACATCTACAAGCTGCTGTCTATCTGATAAATATGATTTGAACCAATTTAGGACGTCAATACTAAGACCTGATGCTTGCAGTTTCATTAAAAGAATAAAATGGTCGACTGTGTCAAACGCTTTCTGCAAATCCAGCAGCACCATACCAACAACATTACCTTTATCGTTTTCATACCTGATAAAGTCTGCAAGGTGAATCAGACAAGTATCAATAGAGACGCCACTCCTGAAACCTGATTGAAATTTATACAGCAGATCTTTATCCTTAAAATAAGCTTCAACCTGGTCATAAACCACCTTTTCAAGGATTTTAGATACAACATTTAAAATGGACACAGGCCGGTAATTACCAACAGACAATTTGTCGTTCTTTTTTTAGAGGGGAACAACTCTTGCAGATTTAAGATCATCAGGGACTTGACCTTGGATAAGGGATAAGTTTATGATATGAGCTAATGGACTAGCAATAACTGGGGATCCATCTCTGATAAAACGTGAAGGTATACCATCAAAGCCAGTAGCTTTTTTGACACCTAATGAAGTTAAGTATTTAAGAACTTTACTTTCAGAAACAATGGAAAAAGAAAAACTGTTTGCAAAAACACCCTTGTTTGCATAAAAAGTATTAACAAAATTCGTACCAAATTAATGCATACTTTCTGTCAACTTTTCAACAAGTTTACATGCAACTGTTGTATAAAATTTGTTAAATGATTCAGCAATAAGTTTCTTTTCAAAACACACATTATCATCAATATTTAAACAAATATTTGAACTGGTTGAAGATGAACCCTTCTTGGAAGGCAAACCAAGATTTTTAACAGTTTTCCATAAAGAGGTTGAGTCATTTTTGTTCTCATCCAGTGTATTAGTAAAATATTCCTTTTTTGCTTTGGCAACAAGATACTGAACTTTGTTCTTGAGAGTCTTAAATGAATCATAATTATCACAGTTTCTATCACATTTATATTTATTAAAAGCTTTATCCCTTTCATTAATTACACTAAGAATGTCTGAGTCAATCCATGGTTCTGTTCTCTGTTTAATTCTGGTCTGTTTCACAGGTGCTATATTGTCTATCACAGATAAAAGTAACTGTTTAAATATATTCCAGGCATCATTCACATTATCACTTAGCAAAACAGGAGACCAGTCAGTATCTAGAAGACTAGCTTGAAAGTCATCTTTGTTATAATTTTTCAAAGATCTTAAAGTGACTAAATACCAAAACAAAAAGCTGGTTCCAGTAAGACAAATTTATCATGAAATGGTAGACATTTTCATTCGATATAAAGCACTGCTAGAAAGCACCACTATTGTAGAGTCGCCTAACGATGAAAAAGAGATACAGCAGCAAATAATGCAAGGGGGGGAATTCTTGAAAACATGAAGAAATAATATTATTCAGTGATCTCCCTTTATTCATATGTAAAGAGAATACAATAAGCAATCCATGTTGCAAAAGATATGTGTACTATAAATTTCCTACAAAAGAAATAGTACGCACAACGCGAAACTTAAGGTCAATGTATTAGAAAACAGTATTACAGCTAGTTAAAAACAACATTTTCATATTGACCATGCAGGTTCAGTGAGGTCCAAACTTAAAACATTGTATGTGATATACGCCGTGTGTCGTCCAATATATGTTCCATTACCTTGTTTAATGTTTTACCACTTAAACATAAAAATGTATCCTAAATCATCATTTAAAAATGTTTATTACATCATGTTGGATCACTGACGTCTGACGTCCATTTATGATGCAAAAGACGAAGTTGGTCCCAGAACACTAAAGATAAAATTGTATGGGGAACCAGTCTGAAAAATGATGGTCCCCATCCCTTGTAGAAGCTCAATAGTCCCTCCTCGTGCAGTATCTTAATGAAACAGTCTGGTACATGTTTATAAAGTGTTCCATGACCTTGATTATTTACCGGTTGATTGTACATACGTGTCGCGACGACGTCAAATGGCGTCATACACGCTACTATACATAGTCCGGCAACTATACTAGCAAAGAATGCGTTAAATACACTGCCTGGCTCGAATAACTGCAAAATAAAAAATATATATTCCAACTAAAGAAACGTACAAATGCGGCATTGATTGCCGTGTTTCACTGTAAAATTAAACATTTAAGCGAAACAACTTTTACAACAATAAAAACAAGTACCAAATATGCATCTATCAGGGCGGAATTACGGCTTTTTTGTAAATGTATGTACATAACAACTGTTTTTTAGTAATATTCCTAAATTGATATTGCTGCAAATATCAACACATAATAATATTAGGACAATGTTTATATAGTGTTTACCATGAGGCTGGTGATATAATCTTTTGACGTGCTGAATGTCCCCAGCTGAACAGCTGAACCGACCGTGCTCTTTGGTACAGCCGCCATTGTTCCACGCCATAAACCTTTCAAAATAATATAAAACATAACATTTATACGGCTCTCAAATGTTTATCAGTTAGTTATGAGAGATTTCAAGTATGTATCAGTCTATGATAAATAATAATCTGAATTGGGAAGCTTATCTGAATCTGGAAACCAATACTAGTATAACATTTATTTGAGACATTCAATATGACACTAAAAATATACTTGGATGAGAATCAATTATACCTCTATTCCTATGTGAGCACCTAAAACGCTTTGTGTTTAGTATCCACATTATTTATTGTTTAATATATTAGAGTATCCATATCGTACATATGCTTAAGAGGTTTACAAATCTGTTTTTTAATATAGTTGTTTAAAATTGCTAACTACCGAAACATTTAGCCATGATTCATCACAAGATAGACAATGCAAGGGCATAGCATTTTTAAATGCCCTTAAGTTCTATTTACCTTTTATTCCTTCTCGTTTAAGAATCTTTTTAAAACCTTTTGTCATAGAATCATGTTGATGTTGAGTACCAACTGCAATAGCACGATTTGCACGTGCTTGTAGATGTGTCTTGACCTACAAAAAAAGGATAACAATACATAAAGCAGTAGACGCTGTAGTTATAAGCTCTTCCCGTAAGACCCGATTTATTAGAATTATATATAAATAATAATAATAATAATAATTATTATTATTATTTTTTTATTATTATTATTATTATTATTATTATTATTATTATTATTATAATCATTTAGAGACACGTAACTTAACTACATTATTTATATTTATACAATGTGTACATCATGCAATTAATTCAGATCACTTCGGCATAAAAGTATACTTTATTATTATGGTATGTCTAAATCACCAGGTAGAAAGGACTAGCCACGGCTGCTCCGAAACCACCAGAGACAGCCCCGGCCAGCAAGTATCTTCCCCATTTCACGTTGCCTTCAGAATCTTTGGTGAACCCCGTATTGATGATGATTTGATATGACCCAAGCCGGGTACCATTATGTATAAGTTGGAACCAGAGCGCGGGAACCAGACCTTTCTGTAACGCAAGAATTCCGTCTGTGGTAACTATGGTGTAAAATGCATGAACGCAGTTTCTGTAAAAGGAAATATAATTTTTTTAATTGTTAAGACGTCTCATTCCCTGAATTAAAACACGAACATATACAAATAGGTATAAATAACATTTTATTTTACTAACAGCATATTTATTACATTTATGTGATTGTATAACAGCTGAATTCTATTTTTCAAATGAACAGTTAAATATTGTAGAGATGAAAATAAGAATTTACCTATAATGTACAGTGTAGTGTCCTTTTCTAAGTAGTTCACCTTGAAGTTGCATTCGAATTTTTACAACCTGCAAATCGTAGATACATTAAGTGTAACTGTTTTAATGATTACAATCAGCCATGTAATTTATGTATTTCAAACCGGAAATTTGGAAATGTATAATTATGTTTTCTAAACGGAAATCGAAAATACATGTGTATTCTAAACGGTAATCCGGTATTTAAACGTGTATTTGGAAAAGTGTGTATTTCAACTTATGATCTTGAACAAGTCGTAGCATTGTTAAGTATTGTTTAGTATAACAATTACTAACAATTTGATCTATCATTTAAATCTGAATCTCTTTCATATATCATTAATAGGTATTCTTTATCGTTGTATATATCTGGGTAAGTATCTAAATGCAGAATGGTCCATATACAGATACGAGATGGCTGCAATGTCGTACAAAGATTCCGACTTCATCAAGACATGTACATTAAATGTAGTTACATGAACAAATACCAGATTCATCATAAATCATGAATAAACATGATCAAGACTTGCTGCAATATTGCTAACCTATCATTATATATATTTATTGAATTGACTTTAAACTTACTTCTAACGGGGTCGTAAATATCCCGGCACCACATCCCGCCAAACCTGCACAAACAAACTCCATCATATGTGACGTCGTCATGCTGTTGCTGATGAACTTCAATATTCGTGATAAAGACGCGTTCTAAAGCTAGTTTCATTCTAATGTTTATGAGCTTTCAGAACACTATAGACGTCATATTTTGCCCAGTGGTAACACCGTCTGATGATAAATCCAGGGGTTGCAAGTTCGTTCTTACACTGCTTTTACTTAAATGACCGTGATCCAGTGTATATGCACTATAAATGCACATTAGTGCATGGTTACATTAGAAATAAAAATGTGCTCTTACATTATGCCATAAAAATTATATGATGACTAACACTTTCCTGGAGGATGCATACACAAGTATTACAAGAGACAAATACAAATGTATGTAATGGTATAGAAATAATTTATAAGTCAGTTAATTTACTCTATAACTTGTACAAAAACATGACCGTGTATGATTATATGTAAATGATGAGTCTATGTCTACAGTTATCAAATTGTAAATAGAGTTATCGTCGTGTAGTTACTATCTAACATTAAGTACAAAACAAGTTCATAACCTGGTACGTCTTTAAATTGTCTTGAAATTATCTGGGTGACGTAAAGTTTATCTTACATCTAGTTTAATGGAACAAATCATATACAGAAGTATGTGGAGTTGTAGAGTTTTGCATTTATATGTTGTATTTCTCTTAGAACCATAATAGTTTGATAGACTTTTCCTTCGTGCACCTGGTTTTTGCAATTAGTATTAAAGTGTATTAAGCTATAAATCTGCTTCAAAAATTATTGTTTGAATTTTACAAAAGAATACTTCCAAAATGATTGTATGAAATAAACAAGAACTGTCGGAGGACTGTATTGGCTCGACTATTCGAAAAAGTTGTCACAAGGGTGTTTTATTGAGTATAATAATGCTAATTACCTATGAATACATAAAATTGACCGAAAAGGTACAAAGGCTTGTTATTAAAATGTTTTATCAAGTAAATCACTGCTTTATTATTATGAATGCATAAAATTGTCCCATAAAAGCCACAAACCCTTCAGTAGTTATGCGATAACAGCTTACAAGCAAATCTTTACAATGAATTTCTAAGTTGAACAGGGGAGAAAAATCAGCCTAAATGCAAGATAGAATTATGGATCTTGGTCAGTGACCTACAATTATGATTCTAAATGCATATGTGAAGTTTTAAAATAAATATCTTTAATAGTTATTGAGATATGTAAAACATGCATGTAAACATTAACCAAGAGACTAAGTAGAAAAGGGGAGATGAATGGCCTAAATGCAAGATAGAGTTATGGAACTTGGTCAGTGACATACAACTATGACCCTCCAATTATGACCCTAAGTACATGTGTAAAGTTTCAAGTAAATATATTTGAAGACCTTTAACTTTTAACCAAAATTTCTATGTTTCAAAGGGGCAAATAATTTTGCAAATATTGCAGGCAGACTTATGCAATTTTGCAAACTGATGTACATTGTTACTATAAAAAAAGTAATGTAAATTTCAATTGAATATCTCAAGCAAAACTAGTAATTGAGATATTTGACATTACAAAAAATATTTAACCAAAATTTCTGAGTTAAAAAGGGCATAATTCTGTAAATATTGTAGGCAGAGTTATCCAACTTGTCAATCTGATGTACATTGTTTCTATAAATAAGTATTGTAAGTTTCAATTGAATATCACAAGCAATAACTGAGATATTTGACTTTACAAAAAACTTTAACCAAAATTTCTAAGTTAAAAAGGGGCATAATTCTGAAAATATTGTAGGCTGAGTTATCAAACTTGTCAATCTGATGTACCTTGTTACTATAAATAAGTATTGTAAGTTTCAATTGAATATCTCAAGCAATAATTGAGATATTTGACTTTACAAAAAACTTTAACCAATGAATACGCCGACGCCGGGGCGACTACAATAGCTCATATTCTTCGAATAGTCGAGCTAAAAATGGTAGATAATTGCCTTAAAAGCGAACATGCATGCACAAAATCATAATTAAACGGATAAAACTCTAATTTAAATAGCAAATATTTTGTTCCGGAACGTTTTATACTGTTTACGTACAACATTCATGTGTGTTAAATAACAGAGACACCTTTCCGGGAATCAACCGAATAATAATGAAACCAATATAATTTTATTGTTGATAAATTTTATAAAAATATTTCATAATATATAGATGTATACCCTTTAAATGGTATGTTATTATTAACGCTAATCTTAACATTGTCGAACATTATCATCATTAGCCGCCCAGCTATTCTAACATTTTCATGTTTGGTGCTATAATAATCTGCACTTGGGGTTTTTTTATCGGACAGTCTGTGGGGGGAAAATGACAAAACTATGTAATACAAGTCCGTCTCAACAATTGTTTACTGGTAGACCAAATGTGAGACACATAGACACATATGTAGGATTTAAGGTCAGGCATCAAGACTAACCACTGATGTAATGAAATAATGCATGTTGCAGCATGATTACTCCATATTGAGTTCCCTTGTACATTTCAGGTACGGAACGAGCTAAGATTCTCATGGAATAGAATCCTTAACTTAAACAAGATTACTGGTAAAATATATTATAAATGTGTAACCAAGATTATTGTTTTTCAAGAAAGACTACTCTGTCGCCTTTGTTTGATTTTAGTCTCAACATTTGTAGAAATATGTCCCTTTGAGCAGCCAGTCTCAATCTGAGGTCATACTTTTGTAATGACACGTGTTGGCCATTATAATAACCTTTGAATTTTAAAAATTACTGAAAATATGATAATTAATAAAGGATGGGGGAATTGGCATTTTAAAAGTACAGACAGCTTATATCAGAGTGAGACAGAGGTATTCACTGACCCACAATTGGGCTTGATGTATTCTATCGAGTTGTACTATAATTATAGTGTCCAATACAAATTAAACGACAAACTAGTAACCCTCAAGTTTTGTTCTTTATTATAAAAGGGAAAAAGACATTGGGGTCCGAAATGCACGAGTTAAACATTTCACGAAAACCAGTAGAACTCATCTCTTACCACCAGCAATGAAAAGAAAACATTCCCAAATAATCTTAATACCAAATATTGTAGAAAAAATGCATTTTCAATATTGTTCAAGAAACATTGTGTAGGTTAAAGTGGCACCAACACAGTACATACAGCAGGTCAGTTATAAAATGATAGTCAAGAAGACCAAAACTGTCCAGTTAATTAAGGCACAAACGTATAACCAACGAACATATGTTAGACAGGCTGAAATCTTCCTTGGGGCAGAAAAATTACATTTCTCCGCCAGATTCTTAAAACATATTTGACTTTAAATGATGTATAAATGACAACTAGAAATCAGCTACTAGCAAATTTATTTTCTAAAAAAAATAGCAAAAGACATGCCAGCAAGTAGCAGAGATCACACTTGTAAATGTTTGTATATATATCATGTTATCATTATGGTACATACATGCTTAAAATCAGCTGGAAATTATCTATATCAAAATGTGACATATCCAAAATTGTCTGAGTCAATTAGTCAACATACAATTAAATTAAAAAAGTAAATTTCAACTATCAAACAAAATATATATTTTTATGTCCCATTACAAGAAGCTATTTTTACAACTGTCTGAAACATTTTTTCTGATTTCCACTATGTAAAACTACTTACTGTAGTAATGTACTTTTCAAATACCTGAAGCCATCTGTACATGAACTTTGTTCCAACTGATTTATAAACAAATATGTAAAACTGCTTAATTTTTTCAAAAACTTATAATGATAGTTCACATAATGACGAAATATTGCTTATGATTATGAAAACAAATAATGAAGAATATACCCTAGTAAGCCAAAAAACAGCTTGCAAATAACAATTTAAACCTTGACATCCATGTAAAATTAATTAGTATTTTTTCTGATAATTACAGAACTTAATTATTATATAAGTCGTACAAATCATCACATCATCAAAAGTTAAGTTTTCTTTTATCACTTAAACGTTTTCAGACATTTCTCTAATGTTTCCCGCTCATAAATCAGAACATTGGTGACAAAAATAGTTGAAGATATTGCTGACAAATACAAAACTGTTTCAACAACTAAATACACCTAACATCTATAGTGACCCTTAATGTTTACATTACAGAGAGCTGCCTCAACAATAATGTATATAACTGTTAAATTAGATAAATATTACACTGTTAACAAATTTGATTATAGAATATATGCACATAAAATATAGAATAGATGACTAATAATTATAGATAAATATGCATCCATGTTTAATATGTCATATAGTCAACTGTTAACAATGTAAAAGACAAAATAAATGACTATATACTTCAGGTAGATTATCAGATGTATTTATATTGAACAATAATGAACTTAAATTATAATATAACAAAATGTAAATTAAGTTAATTAACATTTATTAATAGTTTTATAATATAAATTAAAATACCTTTACAACTGAATGACAATATAGTGATATAGTAAAAAGTTATATAACCTAACAAATCTGTATTTAATTTAGATAATTGTAAAATATTTTTACTACAAATTTCTGTATTAAAGTGTGGGTAATTGTAAACCAAAGCTATGTAGATGATTACAGTTTATCTCCCTTTACAAGCAATCAAGATATTAAGCCAATTTCTATACAAGCCAAAACACATCTATGATAAAATATTTTAACCCTTATATTAATCAAGAGCTCAAAAAACAAGAAAATTCCAAAAGCTGGTGGAGCATGAAAGATATAACATAAAATGGTCAGCTATCTTTATTTTCATTAGTATCGTCATTGTTCCCTAAGCTAGCTCGATATCTTCATTACATGAAAGAATTCAAAGTCCCTGGCAGGATTTGAACCCACAGTGGTGACCGTGTAGGACAAAAGGTTTAAAATAAACATCTTTTACCACTAGGAAAAAATGCCCAAAATTTACAATATGGTTGATGGAAAAGTAAGCTGATACTTGTATTAAAAACATCATTGACAGAAAATGCAAATCTAACAATTATTTATGAATATTAATTAATCTGTCTAACTCATGAGAGATTATCTACCCCATTGTTACGACCAAATAAGGTTATTTTCCATTTGATCAAAGACAGTATTAATTCTTATTCACAGTAAATACTCACACAATGAAATAATCAAATTATCTGCTGAAAAACTGCCATAGACGAGTACATATTTTACATAATTAGACTATAGCTAATTCACACAAGGATAATCTATTTTTATCCAGATATATTTCCCCCAAACTTTCCCAGGTACTTTATTTCAAAAACAGGCAGAACAACTCGAGACAATGTTGCACAAAGACGCTGCATTTCTTTAAATATCAAACAAATGTGGCTCACTATTCTGTCTTCTACCCTTAAAGGAATCACAGGCACATACATTTTGTCAAACTGAAAACATTTACAGACAATTTGGTCAGAAATTTAGTAATATTGAACTTATTTTTGATTATTTCGAGATAATGACACAAGTTGAAAATTTCTTAATAATTTTATACAAAGAAATAAATAATATACATGTACATGTTCCTTATTTCATTCTAGTCTATCACATGATTAAACATTATACAACAAATAAACAGCAAAATACACAATGTGTAAACTGTTTGGGTCATATGCAGCTAAAACAGGAAAGATGATTTTGGCTAACCTCAGATGTTACCAACTTAAACAACACCATGGGGTCAAAACCACCTCACCTGCTGGATCTAATAAATACATAGACTCCAGTAATTTCGAGCCCATTTAGTTGCCTGTAATGATCACAAAGGAACAAACAGTGGCTGCAATTTTTATGCCTCAACCATTAAAGTCAACCCCTCAGCCACAACTGTCACATCAACCAGAACAAAAATAAAAAGTTTAAATCTTAAAATGAATGCTTTTATAATACATATGGAATGCTGGGATATTTTGATGATATACATGTAAAAAAATGAAAAATATTGCAGATCAGCAAAAATAAAAGCCCTGTAAATCATAAATGACTAGCAATAAAAAAACTGATGAGAAATATGACTTTGTTAAGGAATGCATTATTATACATAAAGGGACTTACTTTTCCAAATTGTAAACTATAAAGTACCCTGTTACATGAAGCACATTACAGACAAGGAAACAAACAAAGAAGACATATTCTTAATTCATACTAGTAATTATATAAACAAAATAATGAACAAAATACATACAATAGCTTTCGGGCCATAGAATAATTTATACGACTGTCAATCATAAACAACCTTTATGGTATTGGGGGAAAAAAAACAAGTACATTGTAAATTATTGTCAAATTGTCAAAATATTAAAACTATTAAATATTGAACACAAAATTGAACATTGAAACTTTCAAATAGCACAATTGACAAAAATCATCATGCAATCACAAACATCATGAAATATAAACAATAATGGAATGCTTATAAAAATAGAAAAATATTTGTGTAAAAATTCTCTATAAAACAAAACATGGTCATAAAAATTTAACTTCATCAGCTGTGTGTAACTCAACTGTAGGCCTAAAACTTGTTTACTATGAACATAGGCATATAAATATACTTCAACTAAACATACTGCCAAACTTATAATTCTGACTAAATCATGTCATAAGTTGATTCTGGCTAAATCAAGGGCAGTAACCCTGCTTGAACTACATGAAACAACCAAATTTCAAAACTGAATATTTATACATAAGTATCATGTATCTATTGCAAAAAAGGATGAACATTCATATATATTAAAAATGAAAAGATATTGGACTCTATTCTAAATCAGCAAAGTAAAAGCAAAAGCTCTGACCATTACCAATTTTTCTTGTTTGAAAGCAAAATCTAAAAGGCCTTTTTTTATCAAAATGGAAAGAAAATCCAGCTATGCTTTGACTTCGATTTCCTGAAAGATTACAATTATCAATATTTACTGTATTTGTAATAATTCTAAAGCAACATGCCTTCAGATGTATGCTCAATTTTATGAAATGTTTAAAATGTATTCAAAAGTAAAATGTTGTCAAGTGAACCAAACAAGAGCTGTCGGTAGGACAGCAACGCTCGACTATTCTTAGTGCTTGATAGTAAAAAAAATGCTTGATACAGTTACCTCCTCCTGTTTACAGGTTGGGGTCATGATGGTGAACAAGTGTGCAAAGTTTCAAAGCCATATGTCAATGGACTTTGAAAATATTTGAACTATTACAAAAACTTTAACGTAAATTCTAAGTCGAAAAAGGGGCTTAATTCTGTCAAAATGCTTGATAGAGTTACCTCCTACTGTTTACAGATTAGGGTCATGATGTTGAACAAGTGTGCAAAGTTTCAAAGCCATATGTCAATGGACTTTGAAAATATTTGAACTATTACAAAAACTTTAACGTAAATTCTAAGTCGAAAAAGGGCATATTCTGTCAAAATGCTTGATAGAGTTACCTCCTCCTGTCTACAGGTTGGGGTCATGATGGTACGAACAAGTGTGCAAAGTTTCAAAGCCATATGTCAATGGACTTTTGAAAATATTTGAACTATTACAAAAACTTTAACGTAAATTCTAAGTCGAAAAAGGGGCATAATTCTGTCAAAATGCTTTGTTAGAGTTACCTCCTCCTGTCTACAGGTTGGGTTCATGATGGTGAACAAGTGTGCAAAGTTTCAAAGCCATATGTCAATGGACTTTGAAAATATTTGAACTATTACAAAAACTTTAACATAAGTGGTTACGCCGACGCCGACGCTCGGGTGACTGCAATAGCTCTACTTATTCTTATCGAATAGTCGAGCTAAAAAATAATTTGCAAATGGCACTTAAAATTTACAAAAATTACCACCAATAGGTCAGAATATGTAAATATAGACCTTACTCCTTTAATCACGCTGTATAAATATGGTGATTATACAATAGATACTGCAAAATCAGTCATTAATTGCACATAACTTGAACATTATTTCTTAAATTGTGGATATTTTTCCTTTCTTAAATTCTTAGCGCATTTTTTCTAAAGGTTGATTTTCTTGAAATATTTCTAAGCTCATCTGGAAACATGCAGCTTTAAAACTGATTTCTTTTTTTAACTTAATGACACCATTTGTAAAAACTAATTTGCAAAAGGTTTCTTTATAGAGGATACCCTATTATGCAATAAATTGTCAAAATAAAAATAAATTCTATCAGAGACACTTAATTTCAATTCTTACAAGACACTTTCATTAACAGTAGTTTATAATACATAATCTTTGACACAAGCACCCTTCACTGAAGTTGATTTTGATTTTTCTTTTTCATTTTTGATGATCTGTATAGACCACCACGTTGGAAGAATCGTGACACCTTATTACTGTTACCCTCAGCTTTATTCTTCTTTTCATTGGCTCCCTGCCTATCATCAGTTGCCATGGAAACAAGGTCAACATTTTCTTTATCTGAACTTATTGACTTCTTCCTTTCCTTTACTGGCTGAAAGCCATACTCGTCCCCATCTGAATAAACATTCCGCGGTTTAAGAACTGCTCGACCAATTTTACTGAAAAATCCTCCGACTCCAGATTTCTTCTCTCCCTTACGACCCTTAACATCTGGAGCTCTCATGACTGGTCCATCTTCAACACTACATACATTCTTCACAGATTTCAGTGCAGCAACATCTCTATTGGTCACAAATTTTCCATGTTTTTCTAGATTTAAAATCGACAGATTGCACACACTTTCTGGCTCGGCTAGCGGAGCATTTCTGCCACCCTGTTCTCGTGTTTTCTCGTACTCGATCCATTTATCGTTTCCACAAATAGAATCTATCATATCACTACGACTACGTCGATGCATCGTCTTCCTACTCGGCAGCTCTAATCTGGTTTTTCCGTCTGCTTTCTTATCAATTACCTCCCTTTCTTGATACTCTTCATTTCCATCAGTCAAGGGAAACAACTTCCTCTGAAGAGTTGCACTCTTTTTCCCAGCATGTTTTGGGTCTGCAGTAATTGGTGAAGGCATGTAGTTGGGTTTATTTGACTGGTTCACAGGTTTGACAGTCTGGGCTGTACATGTTGCGACTGGTCGTATTTTCTGAGTGCTACTTCTCATCAACAACTTTGGTTCAAGTTCTGTGCCGTAACCTCGAAAAATAAAAATGTATTCATTATTATGTCAGTGAAGCTACTTTCCTTTTTATAAATCCTGGCTTCTTTCATTTTTAAGCCATGTGTCCTTAAATGTATTGATTTACTTCCATTTAATAATACAAATTCACTTTATTTCTTCTCACAATATCCTAGCTTATTTCAAATATTTGAGCATAGTTGATGTCAAGACTTGACAAGTGTAATGTGTGTTAAACAAAGTATTCATGAACTGTGATTTTTCTACAACAGAATATATTTGTCCTAAAAGCCTCTGGTATCACATACAGGGTATAATGTATACTTTTATAGTATGATAGCTGTCAATTAAATACAATCAATGCAAACATGTGACTGTTCTTTTACTCATTTTTTTGTCATCAAGTTCCTCTTGCAAAACTATCTATGATATTAAGTTATCAATTACAAGCATATGATTATATAGCCAATTTGTAGAATTTTCTGTTGTTCAGAAAATATATAAGTATTATAATCCGGATACTAGATTATATTATTAGTTATAAAGATTTTTGACAGCTTATTTGGACCCATATAAATGGTTGTTTGGAAATATGACTTGAGCCGCTAGGCGAGGGTTAAATTGCAAACAACATTTATATACGACCAGATAACCTCTCAGAAATATTTAAAACAAACTTTTAATACAGCAAGCATCCTTTTTTAAGAGAGAAAAAAAGTGAGTTTTCCTCATAAATTGACAGAAGCCGTGTTTATAAAACTATATAAATGTCACGATTATCCAATGAAAAGTGACATTACAAATGGCAGTAATATAAATAGTAAACTTACTGGCACAGACAAGTTCTGGTGTATCAAGGAATACATTATCACTGGTGCCCTGTCCTCCTCTAGGCTGAGACGGGGAACCAACAAATGGTATACAACTCATCTCCAATGGATGTGCTTGTTCCCGGTCTGGTGTGGGCATCGTTGATTTAATGCAGGGGTTAAAATTGCCCTGATGAAGCTGGGTAACAATCTTCTCTATAACCTTTGTTTTCTCCTCCATCATTGAAGAGCTGGCTCCTATATTAACAACATAAATGGTAGCTCAATTATTACATTCTATGATTATGTTTTATGTCATACTTAGACTGTTAAGGTTATATTGCGACTCTTCAGCGTTACAGGTAGATGAAGACCTCAGATGCGTTCCCAAGCACATGCAGACAACTAAGAACCACTGAAATTCCATGATAAGGAAGCTAGACAGCTTTTTCTCATTAAAGATTTCAGTCCCTGTCAGGATTCACACACCTAAAGTTTTTAAGGGGGAAGTTTTCCAAATCAGTAACCTTAGCCTCTCAGCCTTATACTGTAGCTTAATGCATGTTATATTTTATAATTATAATTATTGTTACATTTTATTATTATAATAATATAACATATAGCAAGGTTAATAATGACATAAAAACTATCTTGATCCAAGACTACAGGTGAAGGTATTCCTAGGCCAGGATTGCCTGACATGAGTTTATGCTAAACATAATTTCTATGGGAGTATGAGAGTCATACTCAGATTCTTGATCAAAGTAGTCTCCCTTTGACCATTTTACTATATATTTATATTCAAAAGTTGTATAATCATACCAGACAAATTCATATGCAAATCATTTTTTCTCTCTCAAGTTATACTTTTTATGCTATACAATAATACAGCAGATATATATATAATAAATATATTTAAAGATAAACTATGCTCAAATTTGATATTAGGAAATATTGATAATTCTTACACAGTCTCCGTATATAAAATAAACATGGTTTGACTTCATACAAAGTAAATATGATATGTTTATAGGTGGTCAAAATATGAATAAACATTCCTCATTAAAATAACTTGCAGTTTTGTTGTTTTTTTAACAAAAGATCAACTTTACTTGTCCTGTAATAGGGCTTCCAATGCAGAGTTGACATAGGAAGTTTATTCTTTTATTCAAATTAGACATAATTATTAAGTTAATTTCATAGATTTCAATAAATTTCTGTTATCACAATTTCTTTCCTAACGGATGAACATAATATATCTTTAAACATTATAATCCATCATAACAGATGTACCTATTAATTATATAAAAGATATCAATAAATTACAAATGAAATGATTTTATCAAAATTTGAAATAGTCAGTTACATTATATTTCTTTATAAAACTTACAAATAATAGCAAATAAATTTTTCAAGACATGATTTTACATTTATTATTACATTTATAAAACAAGATAACTAGCTACCGAGATATCAAAATTTACCTGCATTCTGGCCAAACTCTAGTGACAACAATTTACTCTTAAGTTTCTTCTGCAGCAGATCTCCGGATCTTTTATTTTCTATTTGCTGACGACACAGTGAACTCATAGTCTCCTGAAATTTTTTACAACCATTAGACTTTCATCATAATTGTGTATGTTTGTTTAGTCAGTTTCACGCTATAAATTGTAAGAAATATATCGCTGCCAAAGGGTTATTGTTTTATTGATCACCTATTTGCCAGAGGGTTTTCTAGGAAATTACTATATTATCAATTAATATAATTATTATTATTATTATTTATTATTAGTATTATAATTAATTATATATGTTTCGAAATATGCTAGTATAATAATAATTATTGTCGATGGTATAATTTTCTTTATTATTATTATTATTTTTATTATTAATTTATTATTATGATTATTATAGAAACAGCAAAAGCCGTCCATATGGCAAATACTCCGAAAATAACAGGGACGGCATAAGCCGTCCCTATGGCAGTGAAAGGGTTAAACATTTTTACTTATGTATGTTATGTAAATTAACCAAGAACTGTTTGTTTACTTTTGATTTTGTAGAATTTTAAGTCTCATTTACACTGTAAAGATCATAAGACAACTTAATTGGTGCAGAAATACTTCAGGTGATCATTTGTGCATTAAGACTGGCACAAGCAGGTACTTGAGTAGAAACACTAACTTTCTGTATTCAAAAGTTCTTTACAAAACAACACCTAAGAGGGGTAAGTGATTTAAAAGCAACAACCTTAATCACTAAGCCACCAAGGCCCCTAATGCAGAATTCAGTTCACTAACTACAAGGTCAACTTACACTATGGCATTTCTGTATATCTTTACAGAAAGCTATGACACACTTAAAACAATCTTGTATATTAAATCTTGTTTCATCCTCACAAAAATACGCTGCCAGATCATCAGTCAGGGTCCGTAACTCTGTTGTAGCATTCTGTATGCTGCTAAACTCTTTCTTTAAATCCTGGAAAACATGTAATTAGGATTATTGTTTTTAAAATTGGTCTTATAAATATAAATCATTGGTTTTATTTTAAATCCTTTACATTTAAATCAGTAAATTGATGACAATATATATCTTAATCTTTGAGCAGTAAAAATGATTTGATACAATGCAAACTATTTATCTTAAGAAAACTAATTTTAAATGGCATTCAGTCAAATCTATACACAGCAGATAAAGGCAGCTAAGCAGTATGTGCCAACCAGGGATGGTACTGATCACTCATGTGTAGTAATGTCATAATACTGCCAGCAGTTTGACCTGTGAAAGCCGGGCAAGATTTTTCTATCCATTTTGTGCATCAAAGCAGAAAATGAAATGCACAAAAGGGCTGACACTGACCGAAGTTTGGTTGAAATCCCCCGGAGTTCGGACAAGCTTAATGCGGACTGACAGACAAACGGCGAAGGCAGAAACATAAAAAATGCTTACCAAAATTTTTGGGAGATATAATTATATAAAATATACCAGTATGTTAAAATAAAGCTCTTACTCTGCAAGGGACCAGGATATATAAAGTGAATTAAGTCAAACTTTTGCACAAAACACATAAATCCTAAAACACAGATTAAATGTATATATAGACATTTTTATATCTGACGTACATTTATCTTTAAAGGTTTTTTTGTTCACTAGTTTTGACATATAATTCTAAAAATTTGGACAATTGGTATAGTTTTGACATATAGTAAAAATATATATGTAGTTGACAACCTACCTCAATAAAGGGTTGAAACATTTTCTGTAGACTACCACTGGCCTGTGTTAGATTGTTCATGAAATATCTCAACTTGCCATTTAGTTTACTTATGTCAGCTTTCATTTCTTCCATACTGAAACTATAAAACAGAAAAACCATGTTACCCTTACAGTGTAAATTTTCTAGAATGGCCTTGTCCTACTTCGAATATGGAGCTCTTTTCTTGGTGATTTCAGAATAAAATATAAAGCTATATTGGACTATCCCAACAACTTTCTGTAAACTAGATGGAAAGCTTTCTCACAAGAAAGAATTTAAAGTCCATGTTGAGATTTCGAAAACACACCAGTGAAAGGCAAATAGTTTGAAGTTAATGTCCCTTACCACTCAGCCAGGGACACACTAGCTATGTTCTGGAATAATTGATTATGTTTTTTAAATACATTGTGCATCTTTGTTAAATTAAGAAAAAATGTCTATAAGTATAAGAATACAGAGGAGCTGCCAGTTGGACAGCATGTACCACTATTCCCAGTGAATGATAGAAAAAGAAGAGCCTGCATAATAAATCATATGAATTCACGAAGAGGTAGATTTCGTTTAAAATACATGACAAGTTTTGACTTGGAAAATGGTAAACAATTATGATCCTGAAATTAACTTAAAGAATCATAAAGGGCCATAAATCAGTCAAAATTCATGCAGGAGATAAGGACCATGAATAGTGAACTCGTATTATTATCTCAACAACATGTGTGGTTTCATATAAATACCTTAAGTCATTGAGTTTTGCATGTAGAAACATGTAATAACTTTAAATGAGGTGTTAAGCTGATGCACAGGTAAGTAGAAAAGTCTAGATTTAATGAGGACTATGTTGTATAAATGTTCATACCTAGCAGCTTTCTCTAGTGGCAGGAACTTCCGAACAAACGAGAAGTCAGCTTTACATCTCTCTACAACAGTCTGTACGATACAATGTACGAGTGTTTTGTTTGGGGAGGAAGTTTTTACCTCCTGTAGACGTTCAAGTGATGATAACTTGAATCCTGCAGCATTACCGTGAAACTGATTCTGTAAAAATAATATTCATAAAATATGACAAAGGAAAAATAATTTTACGATATTGGTTTTTTAACTAAACTTAGAAAACCATATACATAAATATAAATGGCATTGAGGTATAAAATTTCCAAATAAAATGACATGAATACACTAAAGATAAATAGTTTGACCAACATAGTATTACCAGTATATGATATAAAGTCAGACAGCAAAAGAAATAAAGAATTTGTATGCCATCTTGTTTGTTCATTTCAGACTGAAATTTGTTCTTATTTGAGTCATATCTCCATATAGGTAAAATACCTCAATCAGTAACAATAGAGAAACTATAGTCTTGATTTAAGAAATAAGTATCTTACATAATTCAGGTAGTTTCCCACATTAAGGATAAGGTGCATCAGTTGTTTAAATTCCTCACTATTCAAGATCAACTTAGCCAGGTCAATCATCGTATCTAATGATGTCCGGAACTGTTTGACCGTCGCCTCAAATTCCCGGTGCATTGTATGACCCTCTAACAGTATGCTATAGTCCGGCAGGTCTGATAGAAGCAGGACAAACTGTTCGGCCATACCAAGTTCAAGTCTCGGACCTTTATACTGTCTCAACATTTCTATCTGGAATTATCATAGTTTACAATAGCTTGTATATGTATATTTTATATTGTTTTGTGTTATCAGTTTTATTAGCACGAGCAAAGAAATATTTTCAGACACAAAACACAATAATTAAACCTAAATTTTATTATAATTGAACATATACAGTTTGCAAGGTACAATCAGTTACCACTTATGGGCTAAAGATAATGACGTCTTCTAAAGATAAAGGTGGTTAAATTAACCACTCACACTTCTACATCTATTATTCAATTATGTATTAATGTTTGTATCTTACTATGTATAGTACATATGAAGCTCTCCAAACAGTGAAACATGTCATATATATTTTTTTTTAACTATCAGCAACACAAAATCTGCAATACATATTTTCTATAATGATAAATGACTAGAAGATACCTCCTCGAGACATGGCATGATTTTATTGAGATATTGCAACATAGGTAATGTAAGACGAGTCTTGTCTCCTTCTTCTAAATGGTTCACCAGATCCTCCGCACCAGAATCCAGTCTACTCAGAAACAGGTTAATTCTCAGTCTGGTATTAGCATTTAATAAAACAACCTGAAATAAAGTGTTTCAAAACATTATTTGTTGATATAAAATACAAATTCATGTGACTTGAATGAAGGAAAATATACAATTGCCTTTCAAACCCTCGCAGATCTGGTAGAGTGATGACTAAACAACCAGTTTATCTAAACTGTTTAGATTTAACAGTCTACCAAATTTCATACTGTTTGTTGTTCAATAATAAAATTTATAAAATTACCGTAAGTAGTTATAGTCAACACTAACAAATAAGTTACATGACTTTTTTTATGCAGAACAAGACTCACTTTATTACATCCTTTTTATTAGTTTATTTTTAGATTAATGCCGACTTTAAAACATTTTTGGTAATTTCTAGGCCATTGATCTACCTATTACCAACTGTTCCTGGATAACTAACCAGTAATTACTAGTTTCTCTGCAAGTGACAGATTACTTATCCCAGATGATTTCTAAATCTGCAGTGAGCGACAAATGACAATAAAAACTCAAATGTTCAAGTTTAAATTATTCTCGATATATGTCGCTTGATGAAAATATCACATCTGGTGTTTACTCAGTAAAATATACCTCTTTTTTTGCATATCACACAGGATTATCTACCATTTACACAGGTGCTAGAAAACCCTGTCTTACACCCCCCATGTAAGACAAGTCGCGTGCTTTACATGACAAAGATTCTTATAATCTCACAATGGATCAAACAATTATCCTCTAAATCATTAAACTATTTACTATATTCCATCAATTGACATATATATATGTTTTTACCTCCTCTATAGCCTCAAGGTGTTCAGGAAATTTTATCTGGAATGTAGAATCTAATCTCTGATAGTCAGGTGTTGTCTTGTCATTGATAATAGGTGGTAACCAAACACATGGTTCCCGGCCAACTGAAATAACATTATCATTATCTTACAATTTATAATTACAGGGCTAAAGTTCTTTTATAATCTGATATGCATTAAAACAAAGATATTGTAAATTTTATATTTGTAAATTGGATACAGAAAATATAAAATGCAAGCATTTTTTAAATAAAATTGTTCAGTATTCACAAACAAATATATAAATGAATATCTGACACTATGGTAACGTTTGGCGACTTCTAAATCTATAATTGGCTACATCAGATAAAAGTAAAATTATAAACTTATAAAATGTATTTAGATAATTAGTTATGTTGGCAGTTGCTCCAAACTTCAGACAAACACAAGCATACTAAAGAAACTTCTGTGGAAACTATATCAAGCTAAACTTTCAACAGCACAATGAACAAGAATATGTATTCATGCAAGGCTTAAATTACTTTTTTCCAAACATTTATGTGAAAATGTATCAGAACAACTTATAAATGTCCTGATATATTGATGAAATATAATACATTTACTAAACACCAGCAATACCTATCTTATCATCTGTGAGGCAGATCCATTTTAGATGGTTTAGTTCTCTTGTAGGTTTAGGAACTTTTTGTCTAAATATACTGTTACTCGGCTTCTGATTCCCACTACACTTCTCTCCTGGTTCCCTGTGAACAGACTGCCCTGGTTCCCGTCGTCCATCAGACTGCTTCAAGGTTGATGCCGAATATCTACCTGTTGTACAGACTGGTGTGCTGCTAGATGTTCTGTTATCTTGTAAACCATAGCAAAAATCATCCAATTTGTTCTTAATTTTATTTTGATCATACTCATAGGCCTTGCTCTCTGACATGTTTATATTCATCTGACACTGTGGCTTACTCTCATCTGTTTTATTGAACGTTTTATGTCCCTGACTTTCCTTTGAGAGTTTACTAGAAATACTACAGCTTAGGTCAGCATTGTACGGTGAACTGGAACTCTCTAAGCTCGACTTACTACAATTGTTAAATGGTGAAGTCTGACTGTCGTCCAGTTTGTTACTGAAGAAAGTTAGCTCTGTTGGGGAACAGTATTTATTTCTGACGACAACAGTTTTATCATTAACACCACTTCCTGAACTGACATCATTCTGACATGATGCAGCAGAGGACATATTGTGTCTAAAAATAGTAACAGTTCTATTTTGAGATTCACTGTTATCACTTTGATCAGATTGCCCACTAGAAGAGTTGTGTGACCCTGTGCTTCCTATAGAATTCTGATTGAAATTTTTCCTTGAATTTATATTCTTACTCAATCCACTTCTTCTCTCAATATCAACAACATTATTATTGTTTGTAAATTTGTGTGGGACACAGGGTTTTGAAATTTGACCGAGTTCGTTTGGTGCACAGGCATTTTCGCCACTTCCTGTTTGTTTGCTTGCAGCAGACGACATTTTGACTGTGTCTTGGTAGGCAAACACACATTTGTAGACCAAGTGCAAACTGCTCCGCGGAATTGTAGAAAAAGAAGTTCCGTTCTGTATATTATCTAGGGTTCAGAAGAACTTATTGTATGTATTACATGGTGGATTAAATTGTCCACCGTCTGCCATAGTTTACCACTGTAAATATACATAGGCAACAATAATCACAAATATTATAGCCTGTTTGAAGAGTGCAAAAATCAAGTAATTAATGTATATGTGACTTAATGATTAGCACTACTTTAAGACAGTTTTGTAAATAAACTTGGGGAAATTTTTTTTAAAAAATACTTGGTTTTGGTTTTAAAAAATATTTATTTAAAACTCGATGCAAAATAAATTCTTGAAATTATTAAGTTTACTTTTGAGTCTCTTTCCTTTTTACCAAACCTTGTTTTCTAACCAGTAGCAGTTTCATATGAAGGAACATGGTAGGGACCCGATTAGGGCTCGAACCCATTATTCCAGGGTTGAGAGACCGACACCTTAACCACTAGGCCACCACAAATGCTTAGAAACAAACAGGATAGAGTCTGATAAGCCAGCACAGATAAACAAGCCAAGGTGGATCTTTTCTAGTCTCTTACCTCTGTTGTCATAGTAATTAACTCTCAAGTGTTATTATAAAATAGTAAAACTTTACTAAAGCAGACAGGGCTTCCATAGGTAAGAAGTTTGGGAGTAATTTACTTCTTAATTTTGGCTTATGACTTCCAAAATATAATGCTTTTCCTTCTTTTCCTACATAATGTGACTTCCAGTGTTAGACTTTTTGCAGCTTCTGACTTCAAAAGTTTTGGACTTAATGGAAGCCCTCAGGAAACATTTAAAGGATATTAGATAATTCTTCCTTTTAATACATTGACAATGTTATACCTGTTATCTTTGTAAACAGTTTCTATAGACAACAAATCTTGTAAAATGTTGACAAAGTTAGCCATCTTGGGGGTTCCAAATACCTGTAAAAATAGCATTACATGAATTATCATTACATTTGTCAATATTTTTTTATCAATTTCAGCACATACTAGCACATAATTTTCCCTATATAGAAGGTGCTGATATAAGGCCCCTTTACAATTTGAAGAAGATAGAAATGCCATGTTCACATTTAAAAAGTTCTTTGTTTACAGTTATTTAACAGTAATATACATATAACAACTAAATTAAGCTAATTAAGTATCTTTTTTTGACAGTTTCAAAGCTACATTCAGAAATGTCACCTCTTATTCTAAAATACTCCTGTTATTTGCAAGTTGATGAAGACAGAGTTATTTGAACATTTCCTGTTGAAATTTCTCAAGCCTTTATATTTTTGTTACCAACTATAGAAAAATCCAAGTTTTTTTTTTTTGTTCTTTCACAATTTTAAGGAAAAGGGTTAGGTTTACACTAAAACTTGACAATATCAAGATATTTGCATTCTTCCTACATAAATTAGAAATGCCTGGGCCTTTTTATAACTTTTGGAAAACAAAAATCTCTAAAGCAACGACCTTTGCCATGCCCAATGTGACCCCAAACTACATCCAAATTAGAGGACCAGCCTATGTATGTACCTACTAAATATGAAATAAGTCTATGAATAAAAGCTGAATAAGCTTGAAATCTTCTTTTAGCATCACTGACTTTGACCCAAATTACTATCTAAAGTTAAAAACCATCCATTTTATATAACTACCAAACATGGAAGCATATTGATAAATGAATTTGGTAGGAGAAACTGTTGAAAAGTGAGAAAGAACAACAGAAAGATGAAACAGTGACTATAATTCAGGGCAAACAAAAAATTCTGTCAGCAACTATTTGTAACAAGTCTTTTAATGTGACATTATGGTCATATTTTCATTGTTAAGTTGAGCTAAATTGACTACATTTTTCAAAAGATTGTTATAATGGTGATTGACTAAAAGTTGATACTGGAAAATGGTTAATATGATAAAATATAAATTTGACCAAATATAAACTTTTTATCAATTTTACATTACAGGTAAAGTCCTATGGATATATAAAAAGAAATTTCCTTGAGCTACATGACTTATTTTTCATACATGCGAAGTAAATTACAAAACTGAAAGGAATTATGGCAAAAATGTACACTTCTTTTGACTTTCACTTGTTCACTCACTATATGCCCCGTGGGAGGGCATAATATCACTTTAAACAAACTTAGTGTTAGAGTTTACCCTGGCTTGAATCTGATCCTGAAGATCTTGAGGGCTGTTAAGGTCTATGCTGTTACTGGCAGAGACACTCTCCTCGTCTGACAACTTCCTCTCATGAAATACCTAACAGAGATATTATATACAACATTTATATACATTCTTTCACTGATCTATGATTAATTTATTATCATTAGCATTAAAAAAACATGCATTGCAGATATGTATGCAGTTACAAAATTAAAGGTTAAAGGATGTAGCAGCATGGCCAAGTGGTTAACATGTGGGACTAGTAATCTAATGATCGCTAGCCGCATGGGTTCAAACCCCGTCAGGAGCAAGTCGTTGTTTCCTTGAGCAAGAAACTTTACACTTAGTGCTCAGAACTGGTTGGTTCCAGGAACGGATTCAGAAGTATGTCTATAAGGTTATAGCTTCCTACACAATCAAACTTAAAAAATAAATTCTGTATAAACCAAAGATTAATAAAATGTCAAGAATGATCATGTTTACAAAAAGATGTACGGACCTCAAGTTGTAGAAGTAAATCTTCGTCTGGTTCCTCTCTTCTGATATATGACAACATTTCTAGCAGGTTTAGACCTGTACAATAATTCAGGGAGAATTACATGTATACAGAAAGCAAAGTTTATATTTATTAATTATCCGAGTTACGTTTTTATTTCACAAAGATGATTAAAAATATTCACTGTCACAGACTTAGATCTTTAGTAAATATATGCACCCAAGATTATAGAATGCACTTTTACACGTACTTCATATTTCAGAACTTCATGAAGAGTTTATATTCAGATTTGAGCCGCATCACAACAAAACCAACATAATGGGTTTGCGACCAGCATGGATCCAGACCAGCCTGCGCATCCACGCAGTCTGATCAGGACCAATGCTGTTCGCTTACAAACCCTATTACAAGTAGAGACACTGATAGCGAACAGCATGGATCCTGATCAGACTCGCAAACCAATTATGATAGGTTTTGTCATGACGCGGCTCATTTTATTGACAATAAAAACTTACCAATAAATTCATTTCTGATCCTCATACGCTCCATCACTGTAGGTGTACAGTTAATCAATGTATTTATAAATGTCATGACAGCAGTTTTAAAGGCAACTGTTTCACATTTCTGTAAATCTCTCACCACCATACTGAATCTATGTAACTGGTCGCATTCATTCTGTAAATATAATATAAACATACTATATATCAACTATGGTTTTACATTAATATGTCTTTTGCATAGGGTGTTCATAACTGTTTTGTCATGACAATTTATACAGGGGAAAAAAAATTATGACAACAGCTAAACTTGTTCTGACACCATTGTGAGCAAAACAGGAATTATTAGTCACTGGAAATGGGTATGTCTACCATCCAAAATTTCAAAAAAAAAAAAAAAATAACTAAACAATAAAGTATTGTTTGATTTATAACGTGTTACAAGAATATTAATATGTTTGTCTATTATCTTATTTTTATTAACACTGTCTAATAGACATCTGTATCACTATTGATCCAATTTATTTCATGTATGATGTACCAACTTTATTTATAACATAAATATTTGTTTCTACATGTTATCATATTTTTGCCGCTCAACGTCATAACGTTTTTCGCGCGTTTTACGCATTTTCCGTCCGGTAATTTTATTATGTTTTGCACTGATGATGGCATATAGCCGAAACATTTGCAATAAATAATTACTGAATGTTCGTGTTTGTGTGGCTTGTCTGTTTATCCATAATTTAAGTAAAATACACTATTTTACAACAGTTTCATCATGATTTAGTCCATATACATAGATATTTTTAAAGTAGAAGCATGTTATAAGAAGATATTTAAACTTTATGAAACATTATTGTTAATCTGAAATAGAAGATACTGACCAGACTTCCCGAAAGTTAAATGAAAGTGTCAAGACATTCGGTCTGACAAACCATGAAAATTTGTCAGACTAAAACAAAATCTGTCAGACTGAATGAAATTAAACAAAATCAATGGAAAACTTGTGTTTGTGTTAAGACACTTTTCGGTTTAATTTTTTGGCCGTAAAAATCGGCACCATCACATCACATTTTCACCTCCTCCGTGTCGTACACAAACCTGCTTCCATATTTTCATTAAATTTTCTCTCAGGTCTATTCTTTTCATCCTATTACTGCTGTTCTGCACGCTTTTCTGACGTAGATTTTGTGTTTTCCACGTTTGGCATGGAAATAAAGAATCGTCGGACCTAATCATCATTTATCGGACATGTCAATACCATGTCAACATATCAAATGAAGCATTTTTCTGGGTGGGTTTTATGTCGCATAAACACAATATAGGTCATATTGGGACTTCCCAGCTTTACTGGTGGAGGAACACCTCAGGTGCCCTTCAAAGCATTATTTCACACGAACTGGTACCTGAGTAGAACCACCGAAGTTCCGTAAGCTACTTAAATAGCTTCCTCACATGAAAGAATCCAATGTCTGGATTCACACCCTGGATCCACTGCAGTGAGGGGCAAGTGGTTTGAAGTCAACAACCTTAACCACTAACAACCCTAAAGAAGAATTTGTGAAGTGTGCAAAATCGAAAAGACCAATAATGAACATCTGACATTTTGTTTTGTTCTGGAAAAACATAATATCTATCATAGCTTACCTTTATATAAGACAGGCCTTCCATCACCCTCAGGTAGCCGATATTACTGAATACACACACTGCTGATAACATCTCAAATGCTTGTTTCTTAGGTAATGTCTCATTGCAATTCAATGCTGAAATAAATATTTTATGATTTTTTTTCTGTAGTTTTAAAACTGTATATGATCATCACCCAGATCCTTGAAATTGGAAACTTTATAAGTAAGCAACTTAATAGTTGGTTACAACTTTAAAAAACAACTCACATATTTTCGAAAAATTAAAAACACTTCTAGTACATATGTTTCAATCAGAATATCTACACAAGAATTAAAGAACTGAGAAAAAAACATTCTATCTAAATTTCAAAATATGACCCAATATCAGCTATTAATTCAGCCATATTAAAACTAAATGTGAAAATATACTTAGCAACTTTTCTCAATTAAAAGGAAAAAACCCTTCCCCTCCCTGCAAAAAAGCTTAAGTTGGATTTTTAGTCCCGCCAATGTTGTAGAAATCATATAACAATTTCCAGCTTTACTGGTGAAGCAAGTCCTTTTAGAATGTAGCTTGTTTTGTATCAGTCTCAATCCAGCACATGAGTAGAGCCACCAACCTTCCATATCTAGTTTGAAAGCTTCCTTTTTCATAAGAAAATTCATAGTCACTGGGAGTGGATACCAGCCCATTGATAAGGGGCAAGTGATTCAACTCAACCACAGAGGTTCCAGAAAATTTTAATATTTACCCATTGTCAGTTTCTTTGTGCAAACATCACTATTGATGAAGAATTCCAGTCCCAATGTGTTGTTTAGTATACAACGAACACAAGAGATACAGTCCATCTGTAATATAGCATCAGATATACACGTGAAGCTACGTGCCGACATCTGGTACAGGGAATCTAACAAACTGTCTAAACCATCCAGAGATAGAAACTCCTAAAATAAATATTGAAATATGTTAACAAAATGTATTGTATCAGAAAATGCTTCTCAAAATATGTAGAAATTTTTGAATATCAAATAAGTTTATATCACATACAATGTTAAATTTTCTCAATGTTAATTTCTCTCTTTTAATAAAAGAATATTAATAAAGACTGACTTAGTAAAATAAGTCCTGAGAAACTATAAAAGCACAAATTTTATAAATATTCACAATTTCATATGGAGGCTCAATCCAACTAAATACCTTATTCTCCTTACCAAAAAGTATATATTAAATTATTAATAACCATTTTACCGAAAGAGAGGGTCAATTCTTTTTAGTATAAAATGATAATGGTGTAGTATCACAACTGAAAATGTAAAAAAGAACTGTTACAGTGATTACTCTTTTTCAAAATTTTACCCTCTATGGGTGCAAATCTCCCCCACTAGATAGGCCCTGATAATTCCCCCCGAGAGTGAAAAACAGCACTGACCTGTAGCCATTTATCTGAGCAATTATCAAGCTTGGTTCTCAAAGCACAGTACATCTGCACGGAGGGAACGCTGTGTGTGAGGGTCACACATTGCTCGGGTGAACTTCGAGCCAGATCCTGCTGTAACTCCAGTGTTGTGTTGTTAGCATTGTGCAGTGTACTGCGACTTGTAAACCTGCTAGCCATCATTTTTACCTGAAAAAAAAAATCTTAATAAATAACATAATTTTAACATTTAATGCCATTATTCCATGTATGAATTTTTTTTTTTGACAAAAAGTTGTTCATAGTAAACAAACAAAAACATTTTGAGCTGGTCAAACCTTTGCATGAAAAATTTCACACTTGAGGTACATATATTTGACCTACATCATAGATGATACAACACTCTATACATAGCCTTTGGCTCGTTTAATTGCTTGACCATTCCTTTTTTAATTTATAACATACTCTGCGGGGGGAAGGGGGTTATTATGTCCCTGCCAGAAATATATGATGCCTAGACAGGTCAGTAACTAGTGACCCCAACCAAAGAGTGAAAGACCCCGCTACAGTCTACAGATTCAGGGCTAGCACTGGCAAATTTTTTCTTTGAGCCAATTTTTCGCAACGAAAATTGTCTGCCTGTATTTTATTTTCAAATCAGGCAATGGTACGGCATGAGATATTTAGAAAAACAAACTATATCCAACTTTATATTATTAATATTAGTTCCATGTTTATTAAAGTTACAAATCTTACATATATAATTTACAGTCAGTAATCATAAAAGCTTATAGGTCAGTAGTTATAACATTTGCCAAACGTTAGGCAGCAAGGTTCCCTTTAAATCTAAGGCTGTGGCATGACAATAAGGGTAATCTTATTTTTTTTTTTTCAAGAATACTCTGTAAAGCTTCAAATGTCAAATAAATTCCTTTTCAATTTTATGTTTTCGGAGCCATAATTAGGTCAGATTTTATTGACAATAACCCCCCTCCCCCCTAAAAAAAAACAAAACACCTCAATTCCTTTTATCTGTTTATCAACAACAATAAAATTTACTGGTCATGTTAACAACTGCAGAACATAATTTGTCGCGATTTCATACATAATTGCTGATTTGATTAGCGATAATCTTGAGATGCCGCTAGTTATTGTTTCAGACCAATTATCCAGTGCATATTCAACTATCTGCCAGGTATTTTCACACCAATTAGTGTCATATTTATCAGTTGATAAACATGTAAACATACTGCGAGGTCAGTGTATAAGACTGTGTTACTGTTCATATCAATATTTCATTCAAAAGGGAAGTTATGAATATAAACCAGTCAATGACCCACAAAAAATATACTGTGTCGCTGTGTTTTGAGTGATACAACGGAAGTTGTAGATGGAAAACCAAATGTGTACTTTTCCATTCTTAAAATAGAAAATGACAAATTTAGACTGGAGATTCCAAAAGTCATACTTTTCGTACGTTTGAGCCAATTTTGATTTTCATGAGCCAATTTAATTATTTTGGAGCCAATTTGCTCCTGCCAGCGCGAGCCCTGAGATTAATAGAGAGCTCGATGAGCAGGACTTTTGCAAAGCTAGCTTCAAGGTGACATGAGTACCTGCTAAATGATGGTTTTAAAAACTTGCGTCGGAAGTACTTAAGTGTTACATCGCAACTTTTCGAATGACAAGATAATGACAAAAGGCCGAGGAATTTTGATTGAAAACGTATGCGTAGACTGGTCTCCTGCTCACTTCTATGGGAACCATAATGGGAGACAGGACAGGGAACCAGAATAAACGGAAGCAGTGTATAAAATACCGCATGACAGTTATAAAACAGAAAATGTAAAATGAAAAATTATTTTATACTTTTTCACAGTAAAAGTAAATTGAGCTTGCTTTGAGGCTTTGCCTTTTCATATTACAAATATCAAGCCTACTGGTTGTCAGTAAAAACACTACATATTATCAAACCTATGGTCCCTGGCTGGCGATAACATGGTTATCAGAGGATTTTGAGACGTTTCGGCCCCAAGACGTATCGGCCCCAAACTACCCAAGACGTTTCGGCCCCGGACGTTTCGGCCCTTTGCCAAATCGGCCCCAGAATAAGTACTGTATTTTAAACCGATATATTAATAGCATTTCAATAAAAAAATGAATCAATTAATATATATATATTTAATCATTTTGTATAAAAACTAGATTATAATAGTAGTAGGGTTCCAAAAGTAATCAATACAAACAGAACAGAACATTAACTTAATTTGAAAAAATATAATACACAAACAAACAATTATTTACAACATATTTAGATAATATTTTATTTGAAAGATTAAGAAGCAAGACACAAAACAATACACGAGACAGACATTAAATTATTATCAACAACTATTTAACAGTGACGAGTTTGATGGAAACGAAAACATAACAAATGAACTATCGGTGCAATATATCCATTTTTGGGAAATCCTTTCTAAATTAATATATTCAAAACTGACCTACCTGTATCGCATACCTATATCGGACATTTCATAATATTTACACTTAAAATCCGATTGTAAGTATTAAATCACAGTTAATATCCAGCAAATAATTTCTCTAATTTAATTTTATATATAATGCAATTATTCTAACAATTAAACGCACAAACACTTTATTTTCAAATGTTATAACTTATCTATAGCAGGTACATAGCATTTTAATATAATTTGGTTTCAGTTTTTCAATCAGTTTTATTACATCTAGCATCTATCATTATCTAATAACAATAATAATTAAAAATATTATCATGAGATGATAGCAAACCGTTTTTTTAACATATCAAGCAATATACTAAAGTGGGGCCGAAACGTCTCGCGGAAAAGGGCCGAAACGTCCAGGGGCCGATTTTTCGACAGGGGCCGATTTGGTTTGGGGCCGAAACGTCCTATCTATCTATCTATCTCTGGATACTGCCAACCCCTCTTACGAGTGTTAAAGGCAGGAAGTCCTGTTTGCTATCAGAGCATAGCAGTTGGTATTGCCATCAAAAATGGTATTGCTATATATTGCAATAGACTTAATAAACTGAAACTTACATTGTTTTGGAGAGGTAGAAGTTAGCTTAGTGTTAAACAGACAAAAACATAAACATAATTTTAACTTTCACGCGAAAACTAATGACAAATCAAAATTAGATTCGACTTTCCTACCTTTTCCTATTTCAAACACAAAAATGCTTAAATATTAACAGAAATGTTATGATTATAATGCGTGATGATGATAACATTATTACATTTGCTTGCACAGGTGTTTAAATTACGTATGACTAATTTATTTTCTACTTCCGTCTTCAAATTTTGCGCGCAATTGGATATGTCTAGAATTCTTTCCAGGGTATCATTGTCGTCTTCGATATAGTCTATAATTTTTATGAACAGATTATAGTTTTTTGCTCTACAGATTTGATAAAGACAAAAAGGCAGAGTGAAAAACTGAATAATAGAATTTATTAACTTTGCATTATCACAGAAAAAATTAAATGGGGAAATAGGGTTATCATTTTTCAATTTATCTGCCCTTGAATTTGATTTTTTTTTTGCCAACTGGGATGCACGATTTTTCACCTCTTGCATAGAAAAATATATAACTAACTTCATAATTTAAATTCTACTAAACATTATTAAAACCCTTGCAGTGCATCAGTTTTTGCGTCATGCAAGATAGAATCAATAAGTACCACGGTTTAGTAAGGATTCATTTTAAAACTGCTTGCATCCATTGAAATCTTGGAAATTAAAATTTATGTAAATCTCTGTCTTAACCATATAAAATAATGGAACATTTTTATATAAGAATTACTTAAAAGTTTGTCTTATTTTCGTTTATTCGTTATCGTCTTACATTGAGTCAATACTTTCAGTTTGTAAATCTTGGTTTGTAAATCTAGTTTTATCAAGAAAGATAAAATGCAAACAAGCAAATTCGATGAATTTATATCCCCCGCCGAGTACTGGTTATAACTAGACATAAGGCTTCATTTATATATTTATCATAACATAAACAGTAATATTTTTTGTACATGATAAAAATCCAGGGCAATAATAGAGGCCATAACTCCGTGTAAAAGAGTATTATCTGGACATGTCAATGACATGCCAATTGACTTTTTGTATTGATGGTTCCCATAAAGATTTACTGAAATCAATCAAGCAGTTTCAAAGAAATAGCAAGATTGCTTTATATGCATACTACATACATGTAACTAATCAAGGGCCATAACTATGTGATGAAGGGTCTGACCGGAGCAGGGCAACAATATGCGCATCTGCTCTTGATATTGATGGTTCCCATAGTTTCATTGAATTCCTGCCGGTAGTTGCAGAGAAATAGCACGTAAACGATTATTGCTCTATATGCATACTGCATAACTAATCAAGGGTCATAACTCTGTGTTGAAAGCACGGACCAGAGCAGGGCGACGATATGCGCATCTCCTCTTTGTATTGATGGTTCCCATAATATTTTATTGAATTCAAGGCAGTTCTTGCAGAGAAGTAGCACGGAAACGATTTTTGCTCTTTATGCATACTACACAAATAATCCTGTGTCATATATAACTCTGTGTTGAAAGGTCTGACTGGAACAAGGCAACGATATGCCCATCTCCTCTTGGTATTGATAATTCCCATAAAGTTTCGTTGAATTCCAGCCAGTAGTTGCAGAGAACTAGCGTGGAAACGAAATTCGGACAGACGGACGAATGTACGGAAGGGCGGACGGACAACGCCAAAACAATATCCCCTCCCGATTTCATCGGCAGGGGGTGGGGGGGGGGTAACAAAAAGCATGTTACTAATAAGTGTTCATTATATTTACTCTTGTGTTGCTACATATATCTATAGTTAATAAAGTATTGTATTAAAGTTTATGGTTAACTCTGAAACAAGTATGTAATTGATTTGAATGAAACAACGATGGATAAAGCAATATGAACTGCGTCGTATCCACAAAACTCCATAAAAATTCTGGCATATATCTATAGTTAATAAAGTATTGTATTTTAGTATTATGTAAAATTATATTTTAAAGTTTATGGTTAACTCTGAAACAAGTATGTCATTGATTTGAATGAAAAAAACGATGGATAAAGCAATATGAACTGCGTCGTACCCACAAAACTCCATAAAAATTCTGGCCCGCTTCGAGTTGCAAGATCGCTATAACTTTTTTTCTTCAAAATAGTTGTACCGCACGAAGCGGAAAATAGGTAATTTCAATTATAACGGGGCAAAGTGAAATCATTATACTACAAGTTTATTTCATACTCAGTTGATGAATAACATGACAATATGAGCTATAACATATTTACATAATAAACTATAGAGGCATATATATGACATGCATAGACATATCTCGTATTTTCATACGAGGGAGAGACATTTTGTATTCCATATATTTAAATTAAATACCAATAATGTTACAAATATATGCTTTGCCAAAGAGATCAGTCATATACTCAAATAACATGATCTTAAACTTCCGTTACTTAAATATTAGTTGTAAAAATGTTTAATATGCGACAGATCTTAATAGCAAAGCACACATCTTTGTAATAATTCTAAGACGTACATCAGATTGCAACTTTATCTAATATCAAATTTAATAATTATTTCCTTAACAAATAAACAAAAATGCTTGTACTTATCATAATGTTTTGTATCTATATTCATAACAGATTTAAATAACATAACATTAGGTTTTCTTTTACTGATATCATTTTTACTGCTAATTTTGCACATATATTTAGCGGGGAAAAAAGAATGAAGCGATGCCTTTGCAATGGTTTATTAACAAATCTGTAACAAATCTGTAATAATAACTGAAGAGAATTATCAACCGGTTTCAGCAGTTAATTAAAGGGATCTTTAAGATAATGACGTTAACTAAGTACATACATGTAATTCGAAAGTAATTGCAGTTCGAAATGCCAAGTATCATTTTATCAAATGGAAAAAAAATATGATTATTCCTGCTAAAAGAGATTTGTATCTGCATTGGGATTTTCATCTTATTTTCAGTCACAATTCAGTGTTAAAGCAATAATGTACTGACTGTGCAATATCGCAAATAAAACATCGTAACCAAAAAGGATATATTGTAAAAAAATATTAATGTCTGCTAATATCCCAAAGGCCAAATGTATACAAAAATAAAATTTAGTTAAGTTTTTTAACAGTGAAAGTTGCTTACGTTTATGTCTTTCAAAAAGTAATTCATGTTTGACAGTTTTTTTCAAAAACCTTTTAAAAAGAAATGAATTGGGATTTTTATACCAGGGGTAAACGATAATGCAGTGGCATTTAGGCGGATCTGTATACAGTATAAGTCACCAAAAAGTAAGGTTCTGTATTGACATTAAAAAAAGACTGAATAACGGCTTATTCAATTAAAAAATTGATTTTTTCAAACGTATTCTGATGTGAGAAATTTATAATTTGCAAACCAAGTGGAAACTGTCATTAACAGTTTTAAAAATACCTTTTTGCAAGTTATTTAACTATCGTTAAATTTTATTATTTTCAAAAAAGGGAATATTTGACGATAAATGAATACTAAAATGAAAAATTACGTTTAAATTTTGAAAACGATTCGCATTAATACAGATGTTCGTCAAATTAAGCCTCTTATCAATGGAAAGATCGGGCATGTTAATGAGGGAACAAAATCGGGATTTCATTTATAATAACATCTTATAAAAATATGATGCGTGAGTATCAAAGTAAATACCGAAGGTTTTTTTTTCAGTTGTTTCTGTAAAAATTTAAATCAAAAAAAATTTTTTTTTTTTCACTAAAACTCTTTCATTCTTTTAAATGAAATTCAATTAAAAATTTAATTTTTGACATGCACGGGTCATCTTTTAAAACATTTTTTGTTGATAGAATAGAATTTAGGCAAATCTAAAGAAAATGCCTTAACCGTAAAAACATGCCCTTTTTAGATAAAAAAATTAATAAAAGTTATATTAAATTTAATAAATTTTTTTTTAAAGTTTTTCACAGAAAATTATCCAAAAAAAGAAAAAGCAGATAATCCCAAATTTTTTTTTTGTTTTTGTTGTTGTTGTTGGGGTTGTTGTTTTTTTTCTTCTTCTTTTTTTTTAAAAAAAAAAAATTATTTTTTTCCCCTTTTTGGGGCCTTTTTATCATTTATTTTCTTATAAAAATAAAATTTTTACTAAAGAAGCGCTATTTTTTTTAAAATGTAGGGGGAATTACTGTATTTACCCTTTAAAATTTTTGCGTATTGTACTTTTTTATAGGACTTGCCTTTTGTTTATTATCTTTTGGGTTGTTGTTTATTTTTTGGGTTTTTTTGTTTTTTTTTTCCCAAAGTTATATTATCAAGATTTTAAACCAAAACTTGCTAACATTTTCTTTCTTTATCTTTTGGTAAATTTTTCCCCCGGGCCTTTTGTATTCAAATTCTGGGGGGGTTTTTTGGGGATGGAAAAAAGAAAAAAAAAAGATAAATTTTTTTGGCGAAATTCATCCCCCAGAAAAACCAAAGTGAGGGATATATTTACAAAGTTCCCTTTAGGTGAAATATAAACTCATATCATACTTAGTATAAAAAACAATTATAAATAAAACATTTTTATCTGTTACACCCGGCCCCTTTTTTACGTTTTTCGCCCTTGGGGAAAAAAATTTCGAAAAATAACCCAAACATGAGAAAAAATTGTACACCCTTCAGCAGGACAATGGGGAAAACCCAGTTTTGGTGCCAGGGTAAGTTATTTGTCATTTTTAACAGTCAAAATGATTTTTGAAATAAACTTTTTTTTTTCTAAATTTTTTAAACACTGAAAATTTGTAACCCCAAAATTTTAAATTGTAAAATTTTCTGAAAGGGTTTTAAATTAAAAAAAATGATATCGGTCCCGAACGGTGTTTATCGCTATTTAACAGGTTTGGGGTTTTTATGCGTAAAAATTGACCCCGATGGCCGTAGGGCCCCTCTGGTTAAATTTTTTTTTTTATTTAAAACGACATAAATTTTGGAAAAAAATTGTAAAAAAGGAAAAAAATTTAATAAAAAAGCGTTTTCCATTGTTGTTTTTAAAAAATTTGGGGAAATATGTTATTGAGGGAGAAAAAAAAAAACAAAACCTCATAAAACGTATAGTCCCCAACCGGTGGGTTTTTTTTGGCAGATTAACGCCGTTTATTTCTTCTTTGTGTAAAGAGTTTTAGAAAAAAAACTTATACAAATTTTCTGCATTAATTGAAATAATTCCTTAAAAAAGAAAAAATTTTTTTGTAAATATTAAAATTTTTGACAAAATTGGGTTTTTATATTATGAACGTTGTTTGCGGTTTTTGGTTATATAAGATTATTGCAGTTTTAAAATTTTTCCCAAAATAGCATATCAAAATCTTTGTAACTAATAAACTGTTTCTTTTTCGGTTGGAAAAAAAATACCAAAAAATTTTGTAAACTATTTCATGCACTTTTAAAATTTAAGTAATGTTTTTAACATCTTTTTTAAGTATTAAAAATTTTGGGTCGGCTTTTTTTATGATTTGTTTTTCAAAAAAGATCATGTTTCCCGAGCAATAGCCTTTGTAATTTGGTTTTTATAAAGAAAATAATGTGACATGTTTAAAAATTAAGCCCTGTCCCAGTCTCGTCGAATGCTTCGTATATGTAAAAAAACCCTATTTTTCATAAAACTTTTTTTTTGAGAGCTTTTTTTTCTTCTCCCCCCCCTTTTTTTTTGGGTTTTGTTGATAAAAAATTTTTGACGATTAATTTATCTCAAATGGAATATTTTTGAAATTTAAATTTTCAAAATAATTTTCTAAATTTTTCTTTTAAAATAGGCAAATATAATCCCATATAAATTTTTTGAAAAAAGCGATTAGAAAGGACAATGTCGAGGAGAAATTAAATTATCGCTCGAGGCGAAGCAGCGACCCCATGCCTTTCCCCAAGGGGTAAACTAAAGATTTGAGAAAAAAGTAAAAAAAATCCATTTACGGGGTTGCTTTTTAAAAAAGTTTTTGTTTTACATTTTATTTAAAAAAAGCAGATCTATACCAAAAAGACGAATATTAAAATTTTTTTGTTTTAAGTTATCTCAGACGAGCACGGAATTGACCCCCCCGGACATCCCGGGGGTTTCTGACCTTCAATTTGAGAAGAATCAACGTCTACTAAATGAAGCTCCCGGTATGTTTATATATCTTACACTACATAGACTGTATTTCAAATAAACGTTATAGACATTTTTAAAGGGTGAGAGTAAATTTATACTACTTATAGAAAGCAAAAAACTTTTTGGTCATGATTCATATGTATATCATAGCCATATTCATATTTATGTTTCCCTTTTTCAATTATCGAATCATGAGAGATTTCAAAAAATTTTCCGTAACATGAACTAAAACTGCTATAAAAATGGACATTGGAAAACCTTAACCCTTTTTTGGGTGCGACTGACGTGTATTTTTTTATTAGGAGCAACCCAAATATTCTACCAATTAAAATATGAATACGGGTTTTAAAGTTTTAACATACCAATACAAAAATAAAAATATACAGAATATAGAGCAGAGGTTTATTTCTACCCTTTTTTAAAACTGAGGGCCAAAAATTGCCCAGGTTCAAAAAAAGTTTCCATGTATAAAAAATTTGTTTTTTGCATATCTTATTTTCAATTAAAACTTTCCATTTTAGGCTTCTTTAAGAAATTTTTTTTCTTCATCTGATTTTTTTCACAAATAAATGATCATTTTAAATAAGGGGAAACTGTTTTTTTTTTTGGGGTGGAAAATTTTCCCCCCGTGCTTTTCGGAAAAAATTGAGCCTGGAACCAGGGATTCTGAACCCGGGCCCATTTTCAACTTCAGCCCAGAAACTTTTTTTTCGGACAGATGGACGGGAAAAAAACGGGGCCAAAGGCACTACACAGAGGGACTGAGGGTTGACTCAGTCCTTGATTTTTAAGAAAAGAATCAAAAGTGGTTTGCCTAAAAAGGGACCCCAATCACCACTCCTTGGGGGTTCCCGGCCGGGTGGGGAACTCCTCACAGCAAGATCCTGAAAATATCCTGACGGGATCAGGGAAACTTCTTTTGTCCCCTCCCTAATTTTTTGTCAGCTTTAAATGTAACTTTTTATCATTCCAGTAAATTTTCTTATAAAACTGTATACCAATTCCATTCTTGGGCATAAAACTACACGTCAAACCAATATATTTCAATAAAATAAAAACTTGAAAAAAAAGTACTTTATTTAAAAAAAATAAAATACCCAAATTTTAAAGTAATTTTTTTAATTTTAGTGCAATTAATGCAATTTTTTTCAGTATTTTAATTATATTTCTTCTCCTTACTTACACAAAAGGGCTTTTTTTGAAATATTTTAAAATCATTAGTAATTTACATAGGTTGTAAATTCCATTGATATTGTGTAAATTGTTTCCTTTTGGCTTCTTGACAATGCTATTCTTTCAATCACATTTTTCAAATTTTTCATGAATATTAGCATGGGTCTGGAGGCGTGAAGCTTCAAATGAACCGGAAGATTGTTACAATCCTCATAGACGAAATAAGACGAATTTTATATATCGCAGTTATAATACTTGTCGTTCCTTTGACTTCAAATGTCATTTAACCACGACAATTCTACAACTTCATCTATTTTTTCAGGTTCAATACCTTTTGTCAAACCTTAAAACGCAACTTATCAGCCCATCAACTTGTAGAGAACACAGATAGACATTCTGAAATCAAAAACGAGGTTGAACACTGTTTCAAATTTAAAAATTGACAACCCCCACATACGGTACTTAAACCCATCTGGTTCGGCACTAGCCCGGGGTTTAACCATTTGTCTCCTTTCCCCGGGTCGTTGAATGCTGACTTCGTAAATTGGCCTCAACATGGTTCCCCTTTCCCACGTTTCCTCTTTAACAGGTTTTTCACCACTTACCCCACGTGGGGAGCAACAAAAACAGGGCCTCACTGCCTGAAATTTCTCAAACAAATGTTTGATGCCAAGAAAATATGGCCGCTTTGACCCCCTCACGGACATTTCCCTTTCCTTGCTGCTGTTTTCCCTGGCCGTATGCCATGAAGGAGGGCGATGAACAAAATGTTGAACTCCGAATAAAAAACAGACACTTCGTCGAAAGGTCCAACAAGTCAGACAGCGTATGGAAAAACCCCCCACGTGGTCCAGATGGCGCCACCTTTATCTAACAGTACAATCCAAAATTGTTCAAGGTATCTCTGAACATTCACCCGGGGTATGTTTCCCTTTTGTAAAGGCTTTCTTACATTGGGAACTGGGGAAAGGGGAGATGGAAGTTTAAACCCAGGCAACCAACATGAACCTTGGGCTCTGAATACCACATACCAAAGCCACAGCGGAAAAAAAGGGGGAGTTTACGAGGGGGAGGAAAGGACGATACCACCCCCAGAAAAATTTTAAATTTCTTTCAAAAACAAACATTTACAAAAAAAAAATTATCACTTTTTTTCGAATTTTTAAAGAAATCAAATTAATTTTCAACCTTTTTATTCAGAAAAAAAAAAAATATAATACAAAATAAAGGATGCAAAAACAAGATTTGTTTATTTTAAATTAAAAACGAAACACATTATAAAAAAAACCTTCTATAAAAATAAAAAATTAAATATCTATAAAAATTAGGTTAAGGATAAAAAAAAGGGGAAATAAATTAAAACAAAAAAAAAACAAAAAATGCCCCATGAAAAAATTTTAATTTCTCGCAACATAAAAAATAAATTATACCCAATTTTTGAAGGAACCATTGAATATGATGGAATTCACTGGGAGATTACATATTAAAGAGCGATAGCGAGGGCAAAATGACTTTCTCCCTAAACACATCATATTCAAGGTCATTATCAAAATTTTTTTTATTATACAAAAAGGGGTAAATATAAAAAAAAAACACAAAAATACAACCTTTTACACATTAAAATTTTGCCTCGTTAAGCCGGAAAAAAAACGCACTTAGGGAGCAACGACTTTCGCAACGCTGCGCTAAAAAAAAAAAACCCTCATTCCGGGGACCTTTAAAAAAAATTTAACAAAATTTTAAACGAAAATAGCCAATTTTTTAAAACAGCATTTTAAAAAATACGGGGTTATATCAGAATTTAGCCAATCTATTTTTAGACGGGGAAAACCAATTTACCATGAATATAACACACCCATAAAAATATTTTATAAAAATTCTTTACTCTGTTTTCCAATGGGTTGCAGCATATTTAGATCCCCTATAATAAACATTTATTTATTAAAATCAAAGACTATTTGAATACAAACTATAAAAAACTTTTTTTTCTTTTTTTTTTTAAAAAAAATTCATTACAAAAAATGGGTAAGTATTTGACAATAGCAGCATTTCAAAAATGCTTGGGGTGGAAGCTCAGCAGGGGGATTAGAAAAAAAAATTTTTTCGTAATAGACAATTTCCCCCGAAAAAAAATCAAACTAAGTTTTTTTTTTAAGGGAAAAATCAAGTATGTTCCCTCAAAGGAACCTAAAAATTTTAGGTTCGAAAATAAAATATTTCAATTTATTATTAAAAACCCGAAAAAACATGGGGGGATGGGGTGTCCGGTAAGTCCCCCTTTTTTATCTTGGGGGTCCATTTTTTTTATCTTATATTATAATTTCCCCCTTTATTCTTTTGGGGAGGCTAACGGGGAGAGATGGGCAAACTTGTTAAATTTTTTATGTCGCCGTTTAGGGAAAGGTTCTATAAAAAAAGAAAAAAGAAGAAATTAAAAATAACGCCAGATAGATATTTAAAACTTTTTTCTAGATGGCGATTTTTCAACGTTTTTTACATTTTTAACATTTTTTAAAATCAAAAACTAATGAAAAAACCAAATCTTTTTCTTTTTATACAAAAAAAATAGATTCTTTCACCAAATT
>NW_026865147.1:0-18117 GCF_026571515.1 Ruditapes philippinarum
CCAAAGCAAGGTGGATTCTAGTCTTCCTGGCTATATGACCATATATCCTTATATGAGACCAGTACTGGTTAGTTCCAGGAATCCAAAAAATGTTTCTTCACAATCCAGCTTTATCTGTATCATAAGCTTAATAAATACATCTGCGATATTGGGAAAGCTATAGTTCTTGGTGCAGTGCTGGAATATTTCTGTAGAAGTCATTCCTTTACAATGGTTCGTAATTCAACAACAACACAGATATCAAACAGAAATTTTAATGAACATAAAATGATAAAACGAAAAGAAAAACAAACATCTTTTGAGCCGCGTCACAACAAAACCAACATAGTGCGTTTGCGACCAGCATGGATCCAGACCAGCCTGCGCATCCGCGCAGTCTGATCAGGATCCATGCTGTTCACTTACCAACTCTATAACAAGTAGAGAAACTGATAGCAAACAGCATGGATCCTGATCAGACTTTGCGGATGCGTAGGCTGGTCTGGATCCATGCTGGTCGCAAACCCATTATGTTGGTTTTGTTGTGACGCGGCTCATTTATCAATCATAAATAAAGCAAGAAATGTTTTTGTCTAAGGCTAAGTATCATCATGAATTCAGTATTTCTTTTTTAAAGCTGCATGCCTCCAGATGAGCAAAAACTTTCATGATTTAATGTACTGTATCTTTACCATATTTCTATCTTTGTTAACTTGACAATATTAAAGTTTTAGGGACATTTAAAGAATTTAATGAACATGAGTAATAAAATATGAATCTGGAGGCATGCTACTTAAAGAAAAGTAAATTGGAGTTGGAAGTTCTTTTTCCATCAAATTAAACATTAATTATAAATAGTGAATAGCAAATTATAAACTGGCAGAATTATTTACATGAAATCAATAAATATGAAGTTATCACATACTTTAGCTTTTATGTTTAAAGGGACTCCACTGAGGTGTTTTGACATGATGGGACTGAAAAATATTTGTCCCAGATAAATATAAGTTTTGATGTAGGGTTAGACCACTAACCCTTGTGCAAAATTTCAGATCATTTGCACACTTATTTTTCCAAAATAAGTATTCAAATATTTAAGAAATGACCCAAGATGAAAAGCGTTAAAACGCTTTCCACTCAAATCGGGCTAAGAAAAGCATATAAATACTATTTTCTTTTCATTTCAAAGTATATTTCTTAACTATATTTGCATATGTTTGTGTTTAACGTTCCCCAGCTCATTTATGTAAGAATCTAATGTTTTAAACCACAGTGGAGTCCCTTTAAGTTTATGCAAGTTAATAAATAGAAGCACATATCATAATACTTGTTATAATATTCATAATAATAATAGTTCATTTTTGATTAATCACTCTTAATGATTAATATTAAGCAATTATTTAATTGAAAGACATAAGTGACTAGTATAAATCCCATAAATGCTGTCATGTTTAAGTCAGTGTTACATTAAAAAAAATAAATTAAAAACTAAAAACAAAAACTGGTCTATATTTGACAAACATAATATATGTGAACATATTTGCAATAAAAAATATCTTTAAAGAGTCAATGAGATCATTTCATGAAAGACAAAGTAAAAAATATTTTTTTTTAAAATCTATATACATGTAATAAAATGATATATGTGAAAATGTTTCTAAGAATAAATATTTCTCTAAAGTCCTTGAGATCATTTCATTGATTTTAAGACAAAATGAAAAATATTATTTTACAATCTATATACAGTGTATGTGTCAACAACTGTAAAGAAAAGTACATTGGAGTTTGAAGTTCTTTTTTCATCAAAGTAAATAATAATAATAAATTATAAATAGCAAATTATAAACTGGTAGTATTATTTACATGAAATCAATAAATATGAAGTTATCACATACTTAAGCTATTATGTTTAAAGTTTATGCAAGTTAATTAATAGAAGCACATATCATAATACTTGTTAAAACTTTGAAATGGTTCATTTTTGATTAATAGCTCTTAATGATTAAAATATTAAGCGATTATTGAATTGACAAGTAAAAATCCCACAAATTGTGTCACGTTTAAGTCAGTGTTACATTAAAAAAAATAAAACTAAAAACAAAAACTGGGCTACATTTGACAAACATAATATATGTGAACATATTTTCAATAAAAAATATCTTTAAGCTTAAAGAGTCAATGAGATCATTTCATGAAAGACAAAATAAAGAAATGTTCTTTAAAAATCTATATACATGCAAAAAATGTAGCCGGTCTCTCTGAGATTATTAACCATCATGCTTAATTTCAGCACTGTGTAATTGTCAATACACCAGATCAATTTCCAGAGATCAGTAAACATAAAACCAAATTAAATATTGAGCACATGCTGTTGTGATAGAAACAGCTTTTTATATCAGCACATACTGTTATATCAATATATATAAATATACAAAGTCACAGTTGTTCATAAAGTGCACTTTGATGCTTTACATTAAGCACTATGTTGAAGTGTCAATACACTAGATCACACTCTCTAGTGCAATGCGGACAGTACCAGTCTATGTTTTCCTCAATCCACTCTTCTGTGTATCGTGCACATGGCCAACACATCCAAACATCACATGAACAGTTTTTACAATCACAACCCACACTTGCATTGCTATTATCCGCCTTAATGCCATCTTCAGGGAGTATTTTGCCGCACTGGTAACATTTATAAATTTGTACGAGTACTTCACTCTCATTTTGTACTGAATTTTCTACAACAACTTGTAAGTCATTATTAGGTATATCCTCGGACATTTTATCACTAGGCACAACATTTTGCGTGAGGTCATCATTGGAATAATTATCTGATGCTTCTTGGGAGATGAGTAATGCGGGGGCAATCTGTGTCAAGAAAAATGACTCACATGCTGGTATCAATTTCTTTTGGTAGAATTCCTTATCAAATTTGACAGTTATTATCTTACAGTCTTTTGAGGTCCACACAACAAGATTAGCAAGTGTTAATCCTGTAATTCCAAGGAGTCCCTGCACTTGAGCATAATATCCATCTTGGGAATTTTTCTTTAGGTGTAGAATATTGTCCTTTTTCTCAAGATACTTGATTTTTTTTTCAGTCACAGCTTCTTCAACAGTCATATTCCTAGCAGAGTAGGGACATTTAATTTCAAGTAGTCGGCTCATACTACTATGACATCTGCAGGTAACTATTCCATCAGGCGAGCCTCTGACAAAGTTTAATTCTTTAGACACCATTAAACCATGTTCTTCAATTTTTAGATCAGAATGATATTTTGATACTTTTTGTAAGTACATCTTCTTTCCCTTGATCTCATTTGTTCTTCCCCATTTAATCGATGGCACTTTGGATAGGAAATTTTTACTGTCTGTATTTATTATGTCATTTACAAGAGTAGGATTTTCTTTTTCTTTCTCTACAGTCTTGATCACATTGAAAAATCTTGTTGCAGTAATGCAGCCTTTCCGTTGCTCCTTCCATTCTTGATTGATTGATTGCCCGACTGTAATTTTATCTACCTCTGATCTTTCACATGTGTGTGTAGCAGCTGCCTTTGTAAAACGTTCAAGTTCGTTCAATTTTGAAGCCTGGTGCTGATGAACTTTGGAATTTCTTACGCACTATCCTAGTAACAGGTAATGGTGTAGCTTTAATTTCTACTTCAGATGAAAAAGCCAGGAAAGGGCTACCCTCATGCATACAGTTTTCAAGACTTACTGCTGTATGATTAGTAACAACTTCCTCAATGTCCTTTTTAAATCTTTTCGGGTTTAGCACATTTACAGCTGAGCAGTACTGTCCCATGTTATGGTAGGTTGCATCAATCAAATCGGAATGGAGTTCTGCTACATCATCATAGCTAGGTAAGTCCAATGCCTTAACTTGTTTACCAAAGTCATCCAAAGTTCTTCGCATTTGTTGTTTTTCTTTCTTAATACTAAAATTTTCAAAAATATCAGGTTCAACATGACTGCCTTTAGGCTCAGTCCAGCTGCAAAGTTTGTCTGTACAAGATTTGGTGTCTGCATTGGTGAATTTAGATACCCCATTTGCCAACTGTTCAGCAACCAAAAACAATGTTGCACCAACATGTCCGCAAGTTTCAGAAAATCCAACTGTACAAGTACAGAAACCACTGTATGGATCACCAGTTATTTTATCTATTACAATGTACAGAACTTTAACATCATCTTGATTGGAAGACTGCGATGAATTGCATCTTGCGGAAATAATGCCAAAAGTATCTGATCCTACATTTTCACAATAACGCACTGTGTGCACACTACTTCGTAGCTGATATGGCCTTGAAAGTTTATATGTTCTAGCAGACGACTTATCCAATATGTTATAATCAATTAGGTATTTTTTCACACTGACGTCATTTATTTCTGGTAATTTTGAGATTTCATTTGTCCATTCTGAAGATGGCATGCCATGTAAAATCTTTGATCTTAGCTGATCTAACTCTTCATGCTGCTGTGATGTAAGACTGTCATTTCTTCGGACTTTACTAGATTTTTGAACATTTAAAGAATTTCCGGTTGTGGAAATTCCAAGTCTTTGACAAATAAATATTATTTTAGCTTTTTTTGGTAACGTTTTGTCTATATTGTATTCTCCACATAATTGCTTAAGTTTAACGGCTGACAGCGAGGCAATTTCATTATAAGTTTCGTAGCGTCTTGGCTGAAGGACATTACCCAAATATGTTTTTCCCTGAACATCTATCTTTGGGCCCATGTTGACAGCAAATGTCATCTGAAATATAATCAAATACACATCTTACAACTTTCCATCAACATATTGTACTTTGTAGTCAATACTTGTTATGTACTATGAATTTTGCATACATAAATGCAGTTTAACAACAGGCAAAAGGACCACTGACACTATGGACCATATTTAGAGCAGATCATGCTATGGAATTCAAAAAAAGTCCCTAGCTCAAAGATAATATTACCACAAGTTTTAATCCGAGGTAGCTTGAACTGAAGAATAAATTCAATAACGGTTTTATAACCGGATGGAAAAATCTCTAAAGCTTGAGCAACTGAAGACATATTCATTTGTAATATGCTTACAATAAATAGAACATTCTCGGTAACAGCCACATGTAAAGATGTTTGTAACCTGAGCAGATGTTAAACCAACTATCATGAGACAAACACTTTGCGACAAATGCCTCTTTCTATTATGTACATATAATTTACAGCTTGATAGTAGAAAAGGAGACTAACATCAAGTATACATACCTAACAAAGTCCCCAATGGCTTGTTAACTGATGGCACCATTATTTACATAATCAAAATGGCCCAGGCCCATTTATAAAAGGGGTCATCTTTGTGAATGCCAAACTATAGCTCCAGAGATAAACTGTAAACAGATAGAAATAAGTAGCAATTAATTCATTTCAAAATTAAAAATTATATAAAATTGGACCAAAATTTCAGCAGCTCAACCCATATATGTAAAACTGTTATATAATAAAATCTCTCATTTAGATAAAATAATTTAATAGGGGTAGGACTGCTGAAAGTTGGGTCCAATTTTGGTGTTGGACCCCTCTAATTAATTAGACTTAGAGCCTACTTCCACTGAACCCATGGATATTGAATGTAATGCAAAATTGTCTTTTAAAAGATCATGTTTAAACATCTTTGAGCAGTATTAACAAATTCAACAATACACATATAATTTACCGATGAAACCCACTTAAAACGTAAAATAATTACCCCACCCACTGCAACCGCAGGAAAATGTATGTTTTTACCTCATAAATTTGCAGATACGAACAGTTATAACGTAATTTAGGATTACTTGTTTGACATAAACATTTATTTTAAAACACATACCATTATCTGTAGTATTTAGGTATATTTAACCGCTAGTTTATGTGGAAATTTTCTGACGACTTTCTTTTTTCCAATCAGCTGTTTATTTTCACCGGAAGTCATGCGCGCGCACAGGATTATGGGAAACCGTGAAGTCGCGAATTGTGAGATCGTCTGCCAAGGGAAAGGTACAATTACTTTATCTGAAGTATTTTTTGTTAAACATAAACTATTTTAATAATCTATATTGACAGGGGCGTTGATATAACAATTAATACGTTCGTTCCTGGCTTATTATATTAAGATCAAACTGCTTTAGTTGGTAATCACAATGATCTCCCTTTTACAGTTTGGAATTTGTTTCGGCATGGTCAATTTGTTTTATTGTATTCATCCGGGGCTATCATAAATAAACCGTTTTTTTTTTTAAATTTCTAGTTTATTATGATACGTTTTTCAGGATTAGTTTAATTTCATTGTCAATGTTCTTTAAGGCAGCCCAGGCAAGTGTCTGCTTCTTTTCAAAATTTATTTTTAAAAAATAATTGAATTATTTTTGTTTTTCGTGTTTATTTTGCAGGTTGAAACGCATTTCATTGGGCTTAGACATGTTGAAAAAGCAGATGCAAAGCATATAACAGATGCTATCATGAAAATCATGAATGAGCGATTTGACAATAACTGGGCACAGAAATTCATAGCCATGGGCTGCGATGGTGCTGCTGTAATGTTGGGTGCAAAGAGTGGTGTGGCTAAACAACTCAGTGAAAGAACTGCACGCCCCATTTATACAATCCATTGCTCTGCTCACCGGTTAGTTTTATGAATGAACAAAAAATTTCTTAATTATCTATAATTTACAATTTCTACCTGAGCATGTTTGTATATTTATGTCTTAATTGATATAGAGTAAAAGCTAAATATAACACATATCATTTATGTATTATTTTCTTTTAACAGTTTACTTCTAATGACATATAAAGTGACATTTCAATATAATTTGACTAGTTGTGTTATTAGCATATATTTCTTTTCAGACTTGAACTTTGTTTTAAAGATGCAACCAAATGTCTGACGTCCAAGATACATGAGAAATGAGAAGCATTGCTGTTAAATCTTTACTTTTTCTACAAGTAAGAGATATAGAAATAAAACTAAATTATTCTACCAATTTTGAAAGTTTGCCTAAATTTTCAACATCCTATACATTTTGTTAAAACTCTTACAAGATATGATACAGTATACAGAACAATGTGAATATACAATTCCTGAAATATATTCCATCAGTATCAAATTTCATAATTGAATGATATTCCTTTCTTTTAAATGAATAAATAAAAAACTATATATTTTTGTACTAGATTGAGTCCCCTTAACCGAGCAAATTTGACCAGGTGTTTTAAATCTTTGGGTATCAACGTGGTTGTGCCAACAAGAGTCGGGGGTACTCGATGGCTTCCTCACACCATGAAAGCTATTAAGCACATTTTGACAGGACGAGAAGCTATCCTTAAACACCTGAACGAGGTAAGATATTTTTAGTGCCATTTTGTTATGTTTTAATTGTGAAACAAGCTTGTTTTGAATGCTATAATAAATTTCAACAGGTGTCAGAATATTAACATCTTGATTTAATATACAACTAAAAACCTTCATTTAATACATACTCTGGTAAATACAGATGCAGGATCCAGCAGGACCTACTCGTAGGAAAGACTCGGCTGCAAAAGCAAGGAATTTTCTGAAACTTCTTCAAGACCGTGAGGTCCTTGTGTGGCTACACTTTTTGATGGACTTAGTCTCATGTCTGGGAAAAGTGACTGAGATCATACAAAAACATAATGTTACCTTAGCTGAAGTTTGGAAGGAATTGCAATCTGCAAAATCAATGTTACAGAGATATTATACAAGGTAAAATAGCTGAAATATACACACTAATTGCATGTTGCTTAATTCTTATTTGAAGTGTAAGCATGTATATCTGTTAATATCTCTATCTTTGTCTCTGCTTTTTGCTTTTTAGTTTAGAACATAGCTAACTGTATAGTGCTTTTACCCTGTACCTTCAGTTTTTCTTGAGGATACACATACTTTTTGTGCTGTAATGATAACAAATATTACATTTTGATGTATAAATCAGGCAATAATTAATTTGCAACTCTCAAATTTAAAAAGAACTAAATGAAGGGTATGGTGTCCTCATCTTTATCTCTTTTAGTAGCATTACTTACTAACCCCTACTAATTACAACAGTGCTGGACCTTATCTGAGAAAGACAGAGTTTGAAGGTGTTGTACCTGCCAGTAGGCTTAAGCTTCTGCAGTCAACTGTTGCAGCTATAGAAGAGAGATTTAGTGGAGATCTTCAGTTTTTCAAGAGCAGTGCCTTTATAGAATTTAAGAACTGGCCTGATTCCATTGATGGTGACTTAGGTATAATTTGCATGTATTAAATAAGTAATGATTTACTTTACATGTACAATGAAAGTGATAATCAAACTGATTCAACTTGCTTTTCTTTTTTTTATATTACGTTTTCTTCCTTTTATGAGATATTTACCAATTTTTATTGAAAACATCATGCAGGTGACTTTGGTGATGATGAGGTCGTTCAAATGGTACAATTGTGTGAGTGGGCCCTTATTGCGTCAGGTTGTGAAGTTGAGATGGTTGAGACAGAATGGATCCGTTTCAAAACAGATGTATTCAATAGGTATTTGAAGTTTCAAATAACAGTGTATTTGGTTTATTTGAAAATAATCAGATTGTTTAATACATTTTATTTCCTTTAATAACGACTAATTTTCTTCTTTTATCATAATTAAGTATTGCCTTGTCAGACCAATAACATGGAAACAAAAAGTATCATGTACGATGTTTGTTTCATTTCAGCAAGAAGAAAATCATTCATTCACTGACTTGGCCTATGCTATGGGAATCAATGAGCAGTGACTATCCAAGTCTGTTCAAATTAGTTAGTCTCCTCCTCACTTTACCTTCTAGTTCAGTGGATGCTGAGCGGAGTTTTAGCAGGTATTTTTTTCTATTTTTATAGTTTTAATGACATTTTAAACAGAATTAAAATAATTTTACATGGTAATCATAAATATGTGCCACTTTAAACATTTTTTTTGTAAATACAGGAATATTGATAAACTGTTTAATCATATTTTGTTATAAATCCTGTTGTCCCAAAAAAGATTATCATTTTTTTCAATATTAAGGATGAAGCTGCAAAAGACTGATTGGCGGGCTTGTCTGGGTGATAGACATCTAACTGATTTGATGTTGATTTCACTTGAGGGAGACGAATTAGAGGATTTCAACCCAGAGCCAGCACTTGAGATATGGGAGAACTCTGGCATCAGGTCAAGAAGACCTTATTTCAATGATAAAGGGAGACAGAAGGTAAATTTGATTTCATGCTAATTTATTTTGTAGACTTGATAATAATTTGTGTATAACATATTTATAAAAAATGTAATTTCAACCCATTTTATGAATAAAGCTTTATCTTAATAATATTTTCTTCCAGGCCACACTGGTGACACAGGAAGAAGAGAATGATGATATTCAGCTGGTGAACTTTGATATCCTGGCAGATCAAGCTGGAGCTCTGGATGATACTGTTACATCTGTAGAAGATCAGGATGATGAGCAGTATGACGAACAACATGCCAATGACCTTATAACATTACAACAGAAATCATATAGACTTTTGCTCTCTTTAATGACTGAACATGTTATCTGAATAAAAACATAATATATTAATCTGAATAAAAACATAAAACATTTAAGATGTGTGTTTTCTTCACTTATTAATATAAGTTATTATATCTGTAACCAGTTACTAAAATCATACCTGGAGTTAAAATTGTTTGAAAAATTTAAGGACCACTTGACTTCAAGAAGGACCACCTAGATTTCAGATTTAGTGGTCCGGCTGACCACCTACTCAAAAAGTTAGTATCGAGGCCTGTAATGTGTTACAATTTATACACTGTCATAAACTGATATAAGTAAAGGTGAGACAAATCAAAGAGTAAGTAAATACGCCGTGATATTTATATGTAATTTTCATGTTTCACAGTGCCTGATCTTCACGTCTAAATTTCCCTGTCATTGAATCCACAACCATCTTAGTAAGTAAAATAAGCGTATGATGATAAAGATAAATTAACTTCCGTGAAAAGTATTTTGAACGGATAATATTCTTTTTGGAAAGAATGGCTCATATAAAAATTATATAGCCATGTACGGGTCTTCATTGTTAATTCCTTTTGGGTGAGTTCAAACTAAACCAGGAAAGAACATTACTTTTTTAATTGATATTATCTAATTTTATATGCATATATTTTCCGCGTCAAAAGCAAAGACTTTGGCTCACTAAAGTTGCATAAATAATCAGTGCCTGAAAAGATATGACACTTTTTAAATTATTTTGATGCATAGAATTAAGTAAAGGAAAGACATATAAATATAACAAAAACCAATAAAAATTTCAAATATATATTTTGACATTGTTTTTGTCCGAACATTTTAGAAATTCGAACGACAAAAAGTATATTTTATGCACTTCTTATGTACTTCCTTGCGCACAGAGAGCATCCATCGTTTCAAAAACTATATCCCTGCTTTTAAAATTGTTGTTATTTAATAAAGATTTTCATCAAGATCATTTTACCAACTTCTTTTTCGTCTATTCTTTTCTATTCCAACTGTTGTTTATATTTCTAAAATGATAACAAATTACTGATTTTTGACTGTGAATAAATGCATCCTAGTTAATTTTCAATGTGTTTCAGCAGATAAACGGGATATTATAATAACTAATCCCTTAAAAATATTATCATTAACAAATGTGTGACTGTCGAACAAGTTGTTAATATTTTATTTCTCAGAGATAGACAAATTAACCTTGGTTACAAACTACATTATTTTACATGTATAATTGTAATTTGAGTTAAGTTTTAGAAAATATAATACTTATTTTAGATAAGTGAGCAAACAGATAGGGGCGTTAAGCTGTATAGCCATGTGAAGTTATTTATAGGCTTAGGCTGTTTGGCAGCTGTAAAAAGTTGCCCCGTACTTCATTTCAGTGTTGTTATATTTTTCTGGTCCTTTGAGATCATTGATGCTAGCACTATTAAGTATTGAGAATTAAGTACCGCTCAAGTCGGTGCTAGGGGGCGTGAGGGATGTTGCACATATTCATTATGCCTCATTTACAGACTGAATCAAACCGAGTCTGCAATTCTCTTGTAATTTTGTTGTGATTTATGCTTCTGAGGGATCACTTTGTTTCCAGATTTTTATCTTATACCCAGATATATAGTTTATAAATAGATTGATACAGAAATACGACAATTGAGAAATTTACTCACAATTTTAGTTAAAAAAATATTGTTTTAAATAGATCATTGTATAATTTACAGAATGATGAAAACAGGAAACAGGAAAGATTGAAGGTCGCACAAAACGCTGAAAATTTGAAATATTGCAGGCTTGGATTTATTATGCATGTTCATATACGGTATTATCTTCCATACACTGCAGGACTGGAGTGTGTGGAATTATATATATATACAAAAATTAATTGTATTAATCAAATCCAAACGGAGGGGATCATTTAACCTTAAATGTAAAAATTTGTTACGACACGATAATTTTACACTTATTTGTCTAGTTTTGACCTTTACATACACTTTGTCATATTCCATAACGTATAAATTTTATTGCTGAATATTAAAACGCATAGTTCCTTCATTTTTAAGGGTGTGCCTGCCTTTTCCCTAGACAGATATCAATTAATACTTTGTTGACAAACGTTGTGTCATGTGATTTATGATATCAGATTTAAATTTTCCATTTATAATGCAACACTGGGTAATACATTAAACCACAATTATCAGGATGAAACTGCTTCTTCTAAAACGATACACACTGTACTCATGAAAATAATTCGTTCATACCACTGAGGAATACTATTTTGACTTTAATTCACGCAAAAGTGGCAGATATCAGGATATTTTCTATATAAACATTGGCAATAAATTGAAATATCTCAGCAATGCTGACTGCTTGTCGTGTATGTCTTTCAAAACATCGAACCAAATCCTTCTCAAGGGGACATACAAAAAAATGTCGGTAAAACAGTCATTTCATCTTTATAGCTAAACCGAATATTGCTTAAATCTTAGGGTTCCTATCTAAAGAAAACCTAATACAATACATCAAATTGTTTTTACAATCGTCCCAAAGTCAAGGTAAGATCAAAATGCAAAAGACTTTTTTAATAAATGGAACGAGATTCCGGTATCATTTTAATTGCCTCTTAAATAGAGCTTTATGTACAATTAAGTTACTTATTGATATATCGTTTTTAGTAAAATTAGATCACCCATGTTTGTTATTTTGAACATAATTGTCTGAAAATTGCATCTAGGCGCTAGGTTATAACACTGAATGTATTGCTTATTGGGAATAATTGTTTGTTCCGAAGGAAAAGATAATTGATTCAAGAATAAAATAGAAAAAGTCTCATGCTATGATTCCACTTATAGTAATAGATTTTACTTATTTATAGGTATGCGCTTTTTATTGCAACAATGTCCAATATACATTTACTAAGTGTTTGGCTAGAACATAATTAAAGAAACAACTGGAGTATGTATTTAATTTCCATCATTTTAGTAATTGGATATTTGTTATTTCACATTATTGTTGGGCATTTTGAAATGCAGTTTTAAGGAAGGAGTTCGTTTTGTGTTCTAGCGTTTCTTCGTGTTGATGAAGGGGCACCTTTGTGCCATTTTGTTGCAATTATCGATATTTCTGGTTCTTTTATTGATAAGTCTGTGGTAGCCGAGCTTTATCTTAATATTGTAAATTTTTAAATTACATTAATTTGGAGACGTTTAATGTGAAGATTGAATAACGTTTGAGTCTATGCAATGGGGCATTTAAGATGCAGCACTCTTTCTGTTGCATCTCTCGTGAATAAAAACCGAGTTAAGGATATCAATCTTTTTGTTTTTGTCTCCAAAAGTTATATTAAAATTGTTGTATATTTCAATAACTAATGTTTAAATTCATTACATGGATTAGAGTATGCAGATCATAATTAATAAATGAAAATTTGAAATTTGTTCAAGTGTAAGCAACAATTTTCAATTTACAATTTCGTTCAATATACAAAAGTAGAAATATTATATCGCCAAGGAATCGCGATTTTACTATAATTAACACAATAGTAGCGTGTGTAAAATATTTCATGTTTAAATAATGACAATCGAATAAAATATTACAGCAATGATGTCAATTTTGGCGTATGTGTCTTCAGAAATGTGTCCCCGGGGATCCTACAGATCCCGACAAAAACAGGCAGTCACATGTTGCATAGTACCGAAAAATGAATTATATCTTCACATATATATAGTTGATGACTTTAAATGAAAAAATAAGAAAAGCAAAAAATAAAACATTGTCCGTGGGTATCAATTGAGTGTGTTATATATTGATTAAGAACCCATTTACGTATTGGTGAATACAATAAAAAAAATGAAAAATATATAGTCGGATAGTGAACGTGTATTATATAGTAAATACACTATTTCCTTGTTAATATTTTAAATGACATACATTAGTGAAAGAAGATAACAGTGTAAATTTTACATTATATACTCGTTTATACAAGTAAAATGTACAATCGTACAAAAAAGAGCAATAAACAAGCCACAAGTTTTCCATTTGCTGAAATGCCAACCGAATTATTTGATATATTATATGATATAGTTATTTTATAGAAATTTCATTTCTTAATTGATATGTCATATAATCGCCCACGTTATATATATAATTGTTACAACATCTTTAGTTTGTAATTCAAGAAAAGATTTAATTAAATTAGCATTGACTTAGATTGATTTAAAACCAATTTCCTTTCATTTTGTCTGCATTTTATGCAATATATGTCAATTGGGTAAGATATCTGCTTATAAAAATTGCAGTAAATTTGATTTAGTGATCTGGTGTACTAAAGTAAATAATAAAGTCTATCATAATGCATCATAATCTGTGTATATTGCAGCAATTAAAAGCACTTTAATATAATAAAAAAAATGTTAACAAATTTTGAAAATACGTCTATATACGCATAAATTAAAAATGTTCAGCAATATTATAAAAAATAGAGCTACGTAGGTGTCTGTTGTACTGACTTACTTATATCATCTTGCGTCCTACTTTTATTAAATGCATTGAAAAGTCATTTACGACGTTTAAAGGAAACATGATTCGTGAATGTATGTTCAGTTTTACAATATTTCATAGAAGGTGTAAGAAACGATTTAATTAGTAATGAGTTGTTACACTTATGTGTCTTTATGTACATACATATCCTAATGACATTTGTTTTTAAACTACTAAAAGTACTCAAAGTCCATTTTCAAAAACAGATGAAACAACGGGTTTCTACAAACTAACTAACTGCAAGTCAAGAAAGGAAAAAATGTCACAAACTCGTTTGTAGTTTGTTTTGATGTAAGTTTGTGCAAAATAATTAAATATAAATATATAATACCCTGTTTGATCTATCCTGTTCATATTCAGGAGGAGCAATGTAAAGTGCAGCCTACTGGTATAACACATCCCTCTACAGAAACAATTATCTGCTGTAATACATAATCTAATGTGAGCATCATTAGAGGATTTTAAAAAATAAAAGATAAATCACTTGACCTAGATCTTTTGTATGAGGTGTGACTGAAGAGGATTAAGACATCAAAATTTTTAGAAGAAAAAAAGTAATTAAATCGCGCTCATTGACAAATTGATTTGGACTTCTCTGTTATGACCTTTTTAACGTACGAAATCTATCTTATTGTCAGAGGAGAAATTTTAAAGTACTTAAGTAATGGATTAAAATTGTTTCTAATACGTACACAATGTTTTTCCTTGCCGAGTCTTAAACAATTGTTATTGACATTACGGGTCACTTACTTTTGTAGGCATATCCAAATCAACTAAAAAATAAAAGAGGACAAAGGTTTGACACAACCACGATGAGATATAAAATGTTTGCAAACAAAAAGAAGTATATGTCTGCTTTGTTACATAACAGTAAAAACATTATAATAATGTCATGTTATTTGTTTCTTCCATATTTGGTCAACTTTCCTGTTGTTCTAGTTACAAAAAGCTTGAAACTTTACTGAAGAAAAATAAAAACCGTATATCAGATTCTGTTTCACCTTCTTATTTGGTTGTATGTACTTACTTCTGTTTAAAATCTTTGCTAAAATGGCTATTAGAAAGTTTGATCGCTTATGTATCTGCAGAAAACTGGCCCTTTATTAGATTTACGAATACGTGGCTATTTGCTATAAACTAATTGTCACCTACATATCTTCTACAACAAAAAGCAATTCAAGTTATGTACGTGATTCTTTAAGTTTAAATTTTATTACTCAAAGTGATTGAAGGATGTACTCAAATTTTACATCTGTCTGACTAAATTATCTCATGTAACTACTAATAGATAACGTTAGTATGATTTATGCAGACACTGTTATGAGATTCAAGCAAAACTATGTAGTTTAGGAATATAAAGACGACACTAAAGATGCTCTCTTTTCAGAAAACAAAATTGTCCATTTAATGATAATAATTTCTGTTTTTAACAAATCATATCTATAATTTTTCATTTGTATAATGACTTGTTAAACTGCCTGCTTATCAGTTACTCAATTTTAAAAATATAAGTAGTAGTGTCAGTGGTCTAGTGGTCAAAACCTGGGAGGAATTTCTTTTATTTTAAACAAAGGTACATTCCATAAAAATGTGTGTAAAATTCACATTCATTATAGTTATTATTGCATAGATAGAAACCAGTCTCAGAATTGTCACTGTTCATTTCAAAACTTCCCCATTATATGATACTCAAAACGAAACCATAGAAACACAAGTGGTAACACTTTAACAAATTATGACAAACATGTCTAGAGTTTTACATTTTTTCAGTTAAGAACGCAGTATGACACTCTGTTTCAATTTCTTTGAAATGTCAAGGCAATTTATATAGTTCTTAAAATGTTATGAAACATTATGACGGTCAAATATGAAGATAATTTGAGAGCTTTACTCGTAAAATTACTAATTTGTGGTAAATTATCAACCGTTGCCATTTAAAGATTGATTGGATGTATTTCGTCAAGGAGAGGAAATTACCAGCAATATCATATGTTTGATGCTTCTGATGAATTATTCAGATATGCTCAAAATGCAATGCTTTTATATTTAAATGCTCCATATCATCAATACTAGGCGTCTTTTAACTAACAGTATCATTATTATGTGTTTAAAAACAGTAATTATAATTATAGTTTGAATAATCTATTTACAAACCGACTCATGATAATTTTTACATGTGAGCATAACAATTTAAGACTTAAATCATCAAACTGTTTTTGTAATGTGAAGGAACGTTAATTTTCAATGAAACAAACTAGGTCAGGAAAATATTTACCAGAAAATTAACTACATTTGATGAATTCGATTTAATACTGTTTTTGAAAGTATTCATTAGTGTATGTGAAGGTTCTCAACTTTGTCTCTTTTCGAGATAAATTATCTGATATATTCTACAAAATGAGTTAGTTTGAATATGATATGTCATTGGAAAGTGCAAAATTAGAAAATATTTATTTTTGCAAAGTGCGAAAGGTATTTAGTAAAGAATTTAAATTAATAAACAAAAATGCATCAGAGTCCTACACGTGTTGGAACCACTTGTCCTCGTACGACACAAGAACTTGCTACCTTCAATGGTTTGAATGAACCTCAAACTAATCATAAACTATGTAGATTAATATCTTTTTAAATGAACAATAAATAAAAATTATAAAATACATTTTAAAAATTTTAAAAAAAAATATGTGTTTATAAAACTATTAATATAGTTTTTCACATTTTTGACATTCTAAATGCATACCTTTTATTTAGATATTTTGAGTAGAAACAGAGCAAAATTGTGCGTTATTTTGTTTCTATTTTAACAAAGCGGTGGATTATAGTCATTGTTTAAGTGCTTCTTTCTGCAGAGTGAGATTTAAAGAAAAATTATATTTGTGTACTCTTGATCACAATGAGATGTTTTTCTTTAACAAGTCGCATTTGCTAAATAATGGTAAATGTACAAAACCATAGATATTCAAGATATCCCTACACGTTTAATGGAAAACGACGTGTATTTATTTTGATTTTGTAAACTGTGATGAGGCTCGACTGGCTCGATTGGTTAGTGTTAATATTAGAAAGTGACTGTTTAAATAACATATTTACCTTAAATAATAATTTTGAAAAGATAAACTGTCTTAGAACGATGTCATACCCTTCTTCTGATTATTTCAATGCATTTTATATTTATAATTATTGGTAGATTCTTATTTCGACAATGCAGAAATCTATATTGCACTGCCGTTTTTTTTTTTAAAAAACACTCCATTGAATTACACTAAGTCTTATAATTGTTTCTAGTTAAAACAATAACACAGGGAGGAAATAAGTAGATACAACTAAGTAAATATTTGTTGAGTTTTAAAACTGTTATCAATGTGTCTGGTGCTTAATAGAACTCAATTTTAACGCATGTTTTCAGTCATGTACCAAAAGTCTTGCAAAACATAACATAATAATAACCACTTTCAGCGACAAAAATCTTTAAAGATGTAGACAGATAAACAAATTACATCAATGTTTAATTATATGTTATTGCCCACTTAGAATGTTTCCTATGGACAATTAATTGAATTCAGCTTTGTAGTTTAGTTGCACTTGATCATTTGGTCAAATAATCTTTCCTTAGTTTATAGCTAAGATAAAGTTGATACGTGATATAACAACTTGCATACTTGCTAACCTTTTGTCGACCATTTTCATTACAATGTAAAAGATAAAACTTAATAAGTTCACATTTGAAGAAGGCAAATGAAGCCCTTTAACAATTCTCTTTTTAAACCAAACATAGATGAAAAGCTTTTATTTCATTTCTTTTTTATGGTCTAGACAGCAATTTATTATGAACTGTCATCGTTTATCTAAACCTTTTCAGAGCTATATATCAACTAGTTTCCGTGTGAAAATATGTCTCACAGAAAGTTTACTTTTTTAAAACAAGCAGGATACATGCCTCTGCTGTTCAAATTTGGAAAGTGTGCTGATCATTTATTCCTATTTTCTGATGTTCTGCGTAATGAATTGTATTTCATGATAAATAAATTATATACATTTGTGTAGATT
>NW_026865148.1:0-60554 GCF_026571515.1 Ruditapes philippinarum
TTTAGATATTTTGCATGTAACATTGAGTAGTGAACCTCTAGCAAGATTGTCAAAATTATAGCCCTGGGGTAAAAATTTCCCCACCCTGGGGTCATTGATTTTCAATAGATATAGTAAAAAATCAAAAAATCTTTTTGTCTGAAGGTACAAGGCTTAGTGTTGTATTAATGTGGTGGCATAGCATTTTTCTCAAATGCAATCTTGTTAATCCAGGGGTTGTTGTCTCAATCCTTGGGCAAGGCCTAATTTCTCAGAGAATTGTTTTTGTCATTAAGTCTAATGACCATTAGTCTTTAGCCCCTTTATCAGAAATCATGTGGGATTTGAAGTCTGTCACTTGCAGAGAAATTGGTAATTACTGGTTAGTTATCCAAGGAATCCGGTTAGGTTAATTAACCCCTGAGATATAACCAAAAAAGTTTTAAAATCAGCATAACAACAAATGAATTTAAATTATATAGATGGTACAAACTATCAATTTGTTTGACCTTTGTTTAGTGTTTATTCACACTGACCTGTGCATTATAGATACAAGGAATGTAAGGGATATTTTCCATTTGTGATATTTTATGATATCCTTTAGAGTAGACCTGTTTATAAGGATTACCACGCTAACACTAAACATGTATCTTCTTATAAATTTATACTTGGACAAAACAACACTTCAGTTAAAACAGACATGCTGAATAAGTAAAAAAAAGTTACTTGTGTTTATATAATTGGTTATTTGTGTTCATTTTCATAAAACATGACTTTAATCATAAAATAAAATTGTGAGACAAGCAGCTTTAAAAATGTGCTTCATAAAACAGTTGCCAATTAAAAATATGACAAGAAAATTAAAAGGCAGGACATTTATGTCTGCTGCAAACTTTAAATCAGTATTGATGGCCTCTGCCAATTAAGGATAGCAATTTTCTTGTTAATTGGACAATGCTTGGCACGCGAGAAACAAACACAATAACATCAACTGTTTTATTGTGCATAATAACTATTGATCAATGATACTTAAAATTTTGAAGACGAAAAAAAGCTACATAATTTACTAAGTTTTTATTTTCATTTTGCAATATTTTTATTAGAAAAGAACCAACTAAAACTAAATTTATATAATTTTTGAGTAAACCAGCTTTGAGATTTAAATAACCTAACAGTGGAAGAGGTAGAAATTTATCTAGATAAGGGATCATTATCTTTTGTGCACGTTTTAAGATAATCTTTTTTCTCTCAATTTCCACATTCCTTATCAACTTTGACATATCCCTTAATCTTGTTAAATATGGCAAAAGTAACAGAATTACTGACAGGGATTAACATCTTGGTAATTACTTAGAAGAAATGTATTTTTTGTATCTTGTTTGAGAGACACTTGAAGGGCATTTGGTTTTTAGCTTGACTATACGAAGTATATGGAGAGCTGTCCTACTCCCCCCGGCGTCCCCGTCCAGATTTCAGATTAAAGTTTTGGTGCAGTAAAATATTTTTCACTATAACTTTGTCATTTCTTAAGGTATCAACTTCAAACTTCAAATATATGTTCCTTATCATCAACCACATCTTATGTGACAAAGTTCATAACTCTAGCCCCAATATTTTCAGATTTATCTCCCCTTGAACTTAGAATTTTCCTTAAAAAATACTATTTTTTACTGTAACTTCTTTATTTCTTAAGGGGTCAACCTCATACTTCAAATATATGTACCTTATCATCATCTCGATCTTATGTGACAAGGTTCATAACTCTAGCACTAATATTTTCAGATTGTCCTCCCCTTGAACTTAGAATTTTCCTTAAAAAATACTATTTTTTACTGTAACTTCTTTATTTCTTAAGGGATCAACCTCATACTTCAAATATATGTACCTTATCATCAATTACATCTTATGTGACTAGGTTCATAACTCTAGCACAAATATTTTCAGATTTATCTCCCCTTGAACTTAAAATTTTCCTTAAAAAATATTATTTTTTACTGTAACTTCTTTATTTCTTAAGGGATCAACCTCATACTTCAAATATATGTACCTTATCATCATCCCCATCTTATGTGACAAGGTTCATAACTCTAGCACCAATATTGCAAGAATTATCTCCCGATAAACTTAGATTTTTTTACTAGAAAAATGTTATTTTTTACTATAACTTTTTAAGTTTTAAAGGTATCTACCTCAAACTTCAAATACTTATTCCTTATCATCAATTACATTTTATGTGACAATGTTCATAACTCTTGAAGCAATATTTACAGATTTATCTCTCTTTGAACTTAGGATTTTCTTTAAGAAATATTATAACTTCTTTACTTTTTAAGGTATCTACTTCAAACTTCAAATATTATATTTCTTATCATAACACACATGTTGTGTGACAAGTTTCATAAGTCTAGCATGACTATTTCTAGAATTATTCCCCTTCATCTTGGAATTTATGTGAACAAATGTTATTTTTTTACTATAACTAAATACATTATTATACATAATTGATTTTTCTATCAAAGTTTTGTCCTCCTTACTGCGTCCAGTATTTTATTAGTCGAGCTTCGCTGTCTCCTGTGACAGCTCTTGTAAGCTCACCTGTGACAAAGTGACAAGGTGAGCTTTTGTGATCGCTTTTCGTCTGTCCGTCCGTCATTCGTAAACTTATACTTTTAACCACATCTCCTCGTAAACCACTAAGCCAATTTTATCCAAACTTCACAGGATTGTTCCTTTGGTGGTCAACTTTGAAAATTGATCAAAGAATTTAATTCCATGCAGAATTCTGGTTGCCATGGCAACCAAAAGAAAAAACTTCTTTTAAAAAAAACCCAAAGAGCTAGAGCTTAGATATTTGGCATGAAACATCTTCTAATGAGTGTCTACCAAGTTTGTACAAATAAAGCCCTGCGGTCAAAATTGCCCTGCCCCGGGGGCTCATTGATTTTCCTTACATTTATATAGTAAAAACAAAAAAAACAACTTCTTTTTAAAAAGCGCAAAGTGATAGAGCTTAGATATTTAGCATGCAACATCTTCTAGTGAGATTCTACCAATTTGCTAGAAAAAAAGCCCTGTTGTAAAAATTGGCCCCGCCCAGGGGTTCATTGATTTTCTTTATATGCATATAGTAAAAACAAAAATAAATCTTTTTTAAAAGACCCTAATAAACAAGTATTCTGACTCAGGTGAGCAATTTAGGGCCATCATGGCCCTCTTGTTCTTGGCACAAATTCACAATTACTCTTCAAATATATCTCTATGACTTACAAAGAAGTAAGGCCAGTTCTTGATGAATTATTAATTTGTTATGTTTTAACAAACCCCTCCCTCCAAATAATAAAAAAAACAAAACAAAAAAATCAACAGGAGAATGGCAAAAAATCATTAGATGGCAACTTGCTGTACATTGTATATTTCTTGGTTGTTGCTCCTTTGAAAATCAGTTCTAATGATACTGATGTACGTATTCTATGTTTAATGCTTTTGCTGACTAGTATGGACCTCTTACATGTTCCCAAACATACCCTTAAAGAGTTAATTTTGAAGTCGTGAAAATTTAGCCAAAGAAATGGATCTCGATCCAAAAGTAGGACACTGTACATATGACAGTACATTAACCTTAATAACCCATTATAAAGAAGGTAACACCTGATAACGGCTGTAATTGCCAGCACAGGGCGATGCCGTTTCTTGGTACTAGGGGCTCACACACATGTAGAACACATGCTTAACTTGCTGTCTTAGTCATGTTGCTCACAGTGGATCTTCAATCATGTGCTGATGCCCTGTGCCTCTCCACAATATGCACATACCAAGGGGTGAGAGAGTAATGATACCAAAATATATTTTCTTTTATTTACTCTTTTAATGATGTGATAATGGTATTTTAAGTACTGAAATATAATGTTTACTGCTTTTTGTTATGGCTTACACTGTGATAGCTTACACTCAGTGTGGTTCTACTGGTTGTGAAGTTTGGGGGCAATGTTAGCAAGACAAAATAGTTTTCTTTAGTTAAACTTTTGAACAACTTCATTCATAAAATTTTCATTTCTGTATAGTTTTATCATTTTTACTCAGATATATTTTACTTTAGTTTGAAAACATAGACATTTGACCGACAGACCAGGAGAAAATGAATAAGAACTGAACTAACATCTTTCATAAAGATAAATGAATACAGAGATTCTGATTGCAGTGACTTCATGTTTTTAAATATATTTGCAGAAATTTGGTCTTTGTGTTGCTTTTGAAGCACTTTTTCATTCTGGAGAATTTTAGTAAAAATGTCCGAAATTAGTAACCATCTCTGCATTTTATTATTTTGCTTTATTGTGATGGTCTTTCTTGTTTTCATCAGACTGTGTTGTAATGATTTGGTTAATCGATAAAAACTCTTTCACTATGTTGAACAATTTTCTACATCCATCACAGGATCTTTATTTCATTGATTGATAACTTAAGACCTTGCATAATTTGTTGAAGCCTAATGGATTTCTGAAGCTGATTTCAATATCCATTTCACTTTGTTCTTTTGGGTGTGTTTTTTTTATTTCTTTTTTCTCTTCTTAATGCATCTGTGCCTTGAGAAGAATTGCCCATTAAGGCCATATTTTGCAAGAAAAGCATAATTATCCTTTTGAAGTTAATTAGTCAGTTAAAATTAATTATTAGAATTAACTGTGATAATCTACAAGGAAATGCAATGAAAAATAGGTGACAGAGGCGTGTTAATTTTAGCTCTACTATTTAGCTATTGAACTTACCCCAGCGTCAACTTGACACTGGCGAAGTTTTTGTGTGCAAGTAAAAACTGAAAAACTACTGAAGGGGGTGGGTTGAAACTTTACACACTTTTGTGACTATCTAACATGATGGCCACAGGTCCCATTACTCTGAGTTACCCTTTTATGCCCCTTTCCTTACTGTCAAGTACTGAGAATAGTTGAGCATGCTGTCTTACTGACAACTTGTTAATGTTTTACAAGGTCAGGTAAATCTCAAGACTTGTTACTGGTTAAGGTAGAATGGAATTATTGAGAACTTTAATGCAATGTGTGTCATTTGTCGACATAAAGTGAAGCTGAATAGATTAATTTATCAGCATACTGATGTAAATATTAAAATGAATAACATTGTCTTTTTAAGTCTAAATCATATGATTACATTAGTTTAATCATACGCATGTAAAGGGTTGTTGAAATAATTTTCTTATCAAATTTTTTGTAATTTATTGTTGTTTTTTTTATTGTATAACACTGCTTTGATTTAAGAAAACATATACAATAGTCTCATTTCAAAATTGAAATTTTATCACTCCAACCCCGGGAGATGCTTTGGTAGTTTAGCGCGGAGGAAGGTAGTCTAGTACTGGTGTAACTCTCCAGGAACGATGGTTAGGAAACTACCCGCCTATATGACTGAAATACTGTTGAAAAAAGGCGTAAAATGAAACAAAACAAACAAACAAATATCACTCCAACCATGCTACAACCAAGTGTCTTGTCTTTGCTGCCAGTATAGAGCCAGGCAAGCCTGCATGTTCACAGTCTGACGAGGCTCTATACTATTAGTGAAGTAATGTTAAATTTTCAAATTAATATCCGAAAATCTCTAAATTTGATTCAATGGACAGATGAACTATTGAAGAAAATTGGCAGTTAAGGGTTAAACTTGAAAGAATATTGATACAATTTAGGGAATAACTCAACAAGTATTTTACTAATGATACTCTTACTTCCTAAATAGTAGGAATGAATTTTTTTACAAATATGCAGTAATCAAAAATGCTCTGTATATGATAAAAGATCATGAAAAAATTGTTTTAAAAGCCCATGATCCAAATTGCTCTGTTTCTAACTGAAATACACTTGATGTGGCTCTTTGTTGTTGTTGTTGTCACATTTGTTATGTGTAGAGGATTAAGTTTTAAATATAACATTTATGGCCTAGATGGTTTCATCTCCTTGTAATTATATATAAATCTGTTTGCCAGTTAATTCCTGGACATTTCACCCTCTTCTTATCAAGACATAAAATCCATTGCAGTTTGACAGAGTTAAACACTTCATTATCCAACTACTCCTACTACTCAATCAAACACTTACTGGAGGAGCATCAATCAGTTTAACTGATCTCACATTTTATTCTCGTTGCTATGGCAACAAATAGACCAAAAATAAAATACAAAATTGGTGACAGGATTTTTTTTATAGTACAAAGTGAATTATTTTGTGTACATGGAAAACCTTTTCACAAGACAAACTTGGCTTATAGTTTTACATAACTAAATTAGATAATACAATTTTGAATATCATTGAAATTGTAAGATTAAGATGTTACTAAGAATCAAACAATTTCTGGGAAGATGGTAGATAGGGAATTATAATGGACAGTTGATAAAATTATAATAGAGTTTACCCTTTTGGCCTATGTCTGTTTGTGCGTTACCAAAATCATGACTCCTTGATGGATTTTTGAAATGACTTGCCAGGTCTCGCTTACAATAATGTGTCACATGCAAAACCTAAGTTAATAGCTTTAAGGAAAGGTCACTGTGAGAGCTCAAAAGTCAATAATGTGTCTGGTCCATAACTGAGTTATTCGGATGGAATTTGAGTTTACTAAAAGCAAAAATGTCAAACATCCGGAGACAAAATGTATTGAGCACGGTCTGTATCAGTAAGGTCAGTACTTTAATGATCAATTTTACTTTTTACATGAAATACTAAGCTCCATAGCTCTTAGGTCAAGGTAACATTTAAAGGTCAAAGTTCAAAAATGGTGAGCAGGATGATATTTGTTATAGAGTTAGAATTTATTATGCCCCCACAAAGTGGGAGCATATAGCGTTGCACTTGTCCGTCCGTACGTCTGTCCGTACGTCCCGAAATCTTGTGAAAGCAACTCCTCTTAAACCGGATGGCAGATTTTGCTTAAACTTCCAGGAATGAACAACCTTAATGTGTAGATGGTAGTAAAGGAAGGAATTTTCGCTGCGACCAAATTTAACAGAATTATGGCCCTTTGTTGATTTTTTTCACTGTATACTATGTAGAAATTTTGTGAACGCAACTCCTCTTAAACCGGATGGCAGATTGTGCTTAAACTTCCAGGGATGAACAACCTTAATGTGTAGATAGTAGTAAAGGAAGGAATTTTAGCTGCGACCAAATTTAACAGAATTATGGCCCTTTGTTGATTTTTTTCACTGTATACTATGTAGAAATTTTGTGAACGCAACTCCTCTTAAACTGGATGGCAGATTGTGCTTAAACTTCCAGGGATGAACAACCTTAATGTGTGGATGGTAGTAAAGGAAGGAATTTTTGCTGCGACCAAATTTAACAGAATTATGGCCCTTTGTTGATATTTTTCACTATATACCATATATATGTTGTCAGTGGGGGCATCCGTGTCCTTTGGACACAGTTCTAGTTGTCAATGTTTTTGATATTAAAAATGATGTTTATTAGCTTGTCTATTTCAAAGGAAAAGTCAAACTACATCATGGTTGTTATCGTGCAAAAACTTTAATATAGCCCATTATTTAAACATTTTAAAAGTTATCAACATGAATCTTGAAACACTTGCTTACCATAACAATCTGCAGTAATGGTACACAAGGGTCATAATTCTGAAAGGTATATTTTTGGAATTATGCCCTATTTTAACTTAGAATTTATATCAAAATTGGTTATTGCCCCTTAATAGCATTAACAGTTTGATTATGACTTTAACTGCTTTTGCTTTGTTAACAATTGAATAATAAGCAAATGTATGTTTAACCTTTTACCTCATGAGGATATTGTGAAAAATGGCTGTTTTCATTTAAAGGCTCCTGTTACAAGTTCAAACTGCTATAAAACAAAAAAAATGCTTCAATACTGATCAAACTTGGCAGAAATCTTGACTGGACCATAGCCTTTGTAACACCATGCTCAATCTTAAATTTTCTGTTACCATGGCAAAGGGAGGAAATCTCAAAATTGCCAAAAATCACTATTTTGCTTGTTTTTTTCCCCATCATTTATAGATTCAGTATAGTAATTGACTTGAATATCAATATTTGTTTTAACTAATTAAAAATTAAGCACTTTATGTGTTAGTTCATTGAGCAACATGCTAACATAATGACCAATAAGACCAATAATGAATGTCAAATATTTCAGTGCTCCAGATACCCTTATTTTACACACAGAATTTTTCTCTATTTGCAACTCTTTTTTTTTATCACTTAATGAAACATTTAAATATTCATTTACCCCCTACTTTTGCTACAAATTGTTTTTACTTAGTCAGTTAGTGCAATTGCCATTAATGCACTTTAATAAAACATTATTGCTATAAAACCCAACTGAATTAAGACTAAGTGCTATTGATATAGAAAGAAATTTGCTAATGTACAATAAGTGAGTATAGAGACTTCTTCCAGCAGCATGTGAATTATTATAATGAGCACTCCCTCTGCTAATACTGTAATCAATCAGGTACAATACTATATTTATAATCTATATGGATATAAACAAAGCTGGATAATTAATTGATCAGGGATGATTTTGATCCAGTCACAATGTAAGGCTTAATGTACATATTCACAATGTTGAATACCATTTTGCTGAATGTGAAAGTGTATGTCATAAAGGTAGCAATATGTAAACAAATTAGTATTTTGACTTTCATACAAAATACTAAATCACTGTTATAGTACTATATTATGCAAAATGCAATATAAGCTAGAGATGGTTCACTGTTATAGTACTATATGCAAAATGCAATATAAGCTAGAGATGGTTCATTATACCCCCAAAAACGAAGTTGGGGGGGGGGGGGGTATATAGGAGTCACCCGGTGGTTGGTTGGTTGGTCGGTCGGTCGGTCGGTCGATCCAGACGTCTGTTGCATTTTCCTTGTCCAGAGCATAACTTGAAGACTAATGGTTGGAATTCAATATAACTACATACAATGGTCAAGCACATTGAGAGGAAGTGCAGTGCTCAAGAACCATAACTCCATCTTGACTTATTACAGAGTTACTGCCCTTTGTTACTTTTCCTTGTCCAGAGCATGACATGAAAACTACTGGTTGGAATTAAAAACAACTTCATACAATGGTCAAGCACAATAAGGGGAAGTGCAGTGCACAAGAACCATAACTCCATCTTGACTAATTACAGAGTTATTGCCCTTTGTTACTTTTCCTTGTCCAGAGCATAACTTGAAAACTACTATTTGGAATTCAATACAACTTCATACAGTTGTCAAGGACATTCAAAGGAAGTACAGTGCACAAGAGCCATAACTCCATTTTGACAAAATACAGAGTTACTGCCCTTTGATACTTTTCCTTGTCCGGAGCATAACTTAAAATGTACTGGTTGGAATTCAAAACAACTTCATACAATAGTCAAGCACAATTAGAGGAAGTGCAGTGCACAAGAACTATAACTCCATCTTCAGTATTAGGGGTGTGGATCGTCGGATAAGTGACGATTCGATCCGAACAACGATTCAGCACTTACGATTCACAAATCGAACCACAAATCTTTTGTTATCAAGACACTCATAAAAACATGTACATTAGTTATAAAAAACATGTTTATTTTAAAAAAAACAACTACAATACTAAACATTAAACATATAAAATATAAACTAGGTTTACGTTTTTATTCTTTTGATGAGTATTTTTGTTTTGTTTTTTGAAACCAATTACTTCCTAGCTCAGTATCATGGTACATGGTCTTTAACCGGCAAATTGTATTTAGGTAAACTTCATATAATTTATACTCAAATCGTATTTTTCTCGCTTTTTAAGAGTGTCAGAAACAGCGAATGTATGTAAAAAAAATTAAATCGCGATCCACGAATCCTGGGCTTACGAATATTCAAACTCGATTTTTCACTTTGATTCGTGATTATCCGAGTACTCGGATACTTGCCCCAGCCCTATTCAGTATTGATAGAGTTATTGCCCTTTGTTCCTTTTCCTTGTCTTTCTGGACTTATTACAGAGTAATTCAATAAAACTTCAACAATGGCCAACCACATTGAAAGGAAATGCAACATACAAGAACCACAACTATCTTTAATTGCCCACAATCATAACTCTATATTTCAATTCTTTTACAAGGTATTCTGTTATTCTCATTTCTGAAGTAGTCTTGTGGGGGTATTAATCACATTTAGTGATAGTTCTAGTTTAACTTGCCAATGCATAATTTTTTGGCACTGTTATTGGAAACCAAAAATAAAAAGCTTTTAGATAAATAAAAATAAAACAGTTCTTGCGACATAATTGGCCTTTAAGATACAAAAAAAGAAAATTACAGAAAAAAGGAAAACTAAAATATTGTAAAGAATTGTTTTAAAATGGAGACAAAGAGTTTTGTATTATACATGATTTCTCATCATTTCAGGACAATTTTTTTTTCCATTAAAAAAGTTATTATGTAAGGATGAGCCCTGAATTTTTTTTATCGTGTTTCTATAGTACACTGTGAGACTAAAAGTCAATATCATTTTACCATTTTATCATCTGTTGGCTAATATTCTGTCATGATATTTCAAATTATAAGGGAATAATCATTAAGGAAATTTTGCTAAGGGATGACATTATCCATCCCTGTAGGATAAGTATCAGTAATGCCAGGAGCCGTAATAAAGTGACATAGTCATTAGGGACCACGAACAGTTAAATAATTGCACTGGCATTTACAAGACTATAATTGAATATATCTCTCTCATTTATTCCTTTATGACCCAGCCACAGACTGTTTAAATACTTCTCTTTTTCATAAATGATTGTAAAAAATGCCAGAAACAGAAAAACATGTTTGCACATTACTTTGTTGCATACATTTTGATACAAAATCCTTTTATAAAATTTTTATAATCCTACATGTAGAAATTGATAGGAGAGTGCACATGTGCAAAATTTGTTAACTTAACAGAATGATGCCTCAAGATTACCTTTTCAAGGATTCAGTAATCTGTTACATGTACAAGTATTTACATTTTAACCTAAGAGATCACAGATTTGACAAAATTCTGAAATACTTACATTTAGATTGAAGGATTGTCACAAAAATATCTTGCACAATTTTGATTTATATAATGGATCATTTAGAGAGAAAAATAAGGTCACATGGTCAAATAAGAAAAACAAAACGTTTTAAACCAATGTTAACAAATTTAACTGAATCTTACTTAATTAACTTGGTCAGAATATTTATGTTATTTAATTCTGTAATTCTGGTATTTTCTGGCGCATTTTGATGACTGATATTATGTTCCAAAAAGTATACTTTTTCCCAAATTTCATGAAGGAAATTTGTTAAAGGAATTTTGGGTATATGTGAGATACATGATAGGATAATATCATATATTTATATAGTGGATAATAAAATGTTATAAACAAAATATTATCATTCATCAATGCTAATTCAGCATCATTTGGAACTTTATCAACATTTTTTTCAAGCAACATTTCATAAGATTATCCAAATGATACATTTCTATTGTTTAATCAATATTTTAAATAATTATGGGAAATTGTAGACCTATCCACATAAATTTAAAGCCTTCTTTTTAACTCTTACAAGGTCATTAAATTGATATTTGGTCATAACTATATCATATACCAATGTGAAATTGTGTCATTTAGAAGTTGTTTTCAAAGGAACATTTTGTTTGTAAATCTTTAATATCAAAAGGAAAGCTGATACTCATATCATCTTATTAAACATATTAGATTACCGGTAATATACAATTATAAACTGCCTCTGGCTCTTTTGCAAATCAGTTAATGGACTTACTTACCAATAGCACTCGCTTCTGATAAATAAAACCAACTTGTTCAAGAAAACATATTCACTCTTGAGATTAAAGGTGAAATTCTGGAGAAATGCGTCCTTTTGTCTTTTTTTTTTAAGCTTTCATTATCAATGGCACATGGATTAGGATAATACCTACAGATATTGTTTGAGTGATTGATGTGAATGAATCTTAGCTTTATATACAAATCACAAGTCTGGAAAGATATAAAAATTATTCTGTTCTTAACTGTAACTTAAATAATTGATCGATAATAAATCAGGAAAAAAATCCAACAAAAATACAAAATATTGACAAGATAAACTTTATCTGAAAATTAAGCAATCTCAAAAAGCATTTTCAGATCTTACATGATTTATTTTTAAGTAAGTGAAAGTACTGACATTCTTAAAACTTTTTAAGTTTTAACTCCATCTATCTGCAGACTTAGTTTATAAATAGAATAGAAATGGTTTTGTTCAACAATAGTAAACTGTTTTGAATTGAAATGAATCATTTGTTATATATAGTTTGACAAACTGTTACAAAACTTGATATAACATTTGTAAACATGTTAACAATTTTATGCCACTCTGAACATTTATTCTTACTCTGATTTTAAACATACTTTTTGTCACTCTGATTTGAACTTACTTTTTGTCTTTTCTTACTCTAATTTGAACATACTTTAAAAAAAAATTTCTTACTCTAATTGATTGTAAATTTTATTTTTTTCTTATTCTGATTTTAACGTAATTTTTATCTTTTCTTACTCTGATTTTAACATAATTTTTATACCTACTATGTCACTTTCTTCATAAAAATCCCAGCCATGACTCTTGAATGTATCCGGTAATTGAACTGAACATTATTAAGCACTGTTGTCAAGCACATTTCAAGGCAAACATCAAGCAGTGTTCAAACAGTTCTCCATCATCATTCTCCATATTTATGATAAACAGATGGCAACAGCTTCTGCTGAACACAATGTGTCACCGATAAAATGTGTATAATCCAACAAGTCTGAATAGTGCTCTCTATAAATGCAAAATGTATTGGTGATATTGACTAAAGCTAGCTTCAGTCAGAAGACAGTAAACTATTGGCCAACATACGGAAAGACAATCTTTGAGAAATTGTCAAGAAATCGCCTATCATAGCTGGAAATCTATACCTGGTAACAACTGGAAAACAGAAGCAGCTTTTATTGTAATATCAGGGACAGTCTTAGTATAATACAGCAAATTCTTTATTGAATAGAGTCAGTTATTATAGTGAAATGCATAGCCAATATTTAAGAAAAGGATAAGTCCTCAAATTCTAGTGCAAAGCCTTTAAGTAAAAAGAGATACTGACTATTTTAGAGTATAACACCTCAGATCAATGAAAGAAGTCTGTAATAAAGAGTGTAAAGCCTTTAATCAGGATTAGGATGCCTGAATTGTAGGATGTAAAGCCTTTAATCAAGGCTTGACTATCTGTATTGTACAGATTAAAGCCTTTAATCAGGACTAGACAGTCTGCATTGTGGAGTGTAAATCCTTTAATTGGGGCTAGACAATCTGTATTGTAGAGTATAAAGTCTTAAATCAGGGCAAAAAAAATCTGTATTGAAGACTGTAAAGTCTTTAATTAAGGCTAGGCGATCTGCATTGTAAATTGTATGAAGTCTTTTAATCAGAGCTAGACTATCTGTATAGCAGAGTGTGAAGTCTTAAATCAGGGCTGGACAAACTGTATTATAGAGTGTAAAGTCTTTGATCAAGGCGGGAGGATCTTTCTGTCTTGTATAGTGTAAAACCTTTTGTCAGAGCTAGACAATCTGTCTGGTAGTCAGTGTAAAATCTTAATTCAGAGCAAAAAAATCTGTATTGTAGAGTGTAAAGCCTTTAATCAGGGGTAGACTATCAATATTGTAAAGTGTAAAACCTTTATCAGGGCTAGACAATCTATATTGTAGAGTGTAAAGTCTTTAATAAGGGCTGGACAAACTGTCTTCTAGAGTGTAAAGTCTTTAGTCAGGGCTGGACAATCTGTCTTCTGGAGTGTAAAGCCTTTAATCAGGGCTAGACTATCTGATTTATTGAGTTCAGGGCTAGATTTGTTGAGTGTAAAGCCTCAATCAGGACTTGACAATCTGTTTTGTTGAGTGTAAAGTCTTTAATCAGGGCTAGGCAAACTGTCTTGTAAAGTGAAAAGTCTTTAATCAGGGCTGGACAAACTGTCTTGTAGAGTATCAAGCCTTTAATCAGGGCTAGACAAACTGTCTTGTAGAGTGTAAAGTCTTTAATCAGGGCTAGACAAACTGTCTTGTAGAGTGTAAAGTCTTTAATCAGGGCTGGACAAACTGTCTTGTAGAGTGTAAAGTCTTTAATCAGGGCTGGACAAACTGTCTTGTAGAGTGTAAAGTCTTTAATCAGGGCTGGACAAACTGTCTTGTAGAGTGTAAAGCCTTTAATCAGGCCTTGACAAACTGTCTTGTAGAGTGAAAAGTCTTTAATTAGGGCTAGACAAACTGTCTTGTAGAGTGAAAAGTCTTTAATCAGGGCTGGACAAACTGTCTTGTAGAGTATCAAGCCTTTAATCAGGGCTAGACAATCTGTTTTGTTGAGTGTAAAGCCTTAATCAGGGCTAGACAAACTGTCTTGTAGTGTGTAAAGTCTTTAATCAGGGCTAGACAAAATGTCTTGTAGAGTGTAAAGTCTTTAATCAGGGCTAGACAATCTGTTTTGTTGAGTGTAAAGTCTTTAATCAGGGCTGGACAAACTGTCTTGTAGAGTGAAAAGTCTTTAATCAGGGCTGGACAAACTGTCTTGTAGAGTATAAAGTCTTTAATCAGGGCAAGCCAATCTTTTTTGTAGAATGTTCAACCTTTAATCTGGGCTAGACAATCGATCTGCATTGTAGATTGATAGGCTTTAACTAGGGTTAGACAATCTGTATTGTAGATTGTGTAAGGTATTTTATTATGGATAGACAATCTGCATTGTATAGTTTATAATGTCTTAGCTAGACAATTTGCATTGAAGAGTATATAAAGCCTTTATTGAAGTAGGAGTCATTAGTAGAGTGTATTAAATCTTCTATAAAATGGAGGAAAAGTCTATATACCGTATAAGTGGTTTTTTCTGCGGTGACTTTATTTCTGCGTTTTCTGCGGTCTGTTTCAGTACCGCAGAAATAAAAACCGCAGAATATTTCTCCATGTTTTTGTTTTTTAATCTGGTACTATATTTGTACTGCATTATGACCTGCTTCATCTAAAGTAATAACGACTAACGGATTATAAAGGTTAGCTATTTTCAAGTTGAATAAAACTGCTGTCTGTTAAATATGTATTCTGTGTTTGTAAGTATGTACTTGTTATTTATGCTAACTTAAGAATTAAGATATTTAAACAACATATATAGTGTTTGCCGATACGCTAAAGGTTCGTTTATCACTAAATCATTCAAACCACTTCAACCCTTATACTGCTAAATAATCGTCGTATACTGATTTATCTGATTTACGATATTAAATTGGGGTATATTTTTCACACGTCATTTAACGCTGATCAAAAGAAGCATACCTTTTTATTGTTGCGCATTATATTTGTTTGCAAGCAAACAATATAATTGTTTGTAATTACTGTACATTTTTGTGGTGACAAAGAAAAACAAATGCGAATGTGTACATGCAAATAAAAAAGAGTAACGTGACTTAGACTTTGATAAGAAGAGTCGCAGAATTTTAATCACATTTTGTCCAAAGACTGTACCGCAGAAATAAAGTCCGCAGAAATAAAAACATGCCAAAATTTGGAAAAACCGCAGAATTTGGAGCCCGCAGAAAAAAACACTTATACGGTATGTGTGTGTGAAGGGTTATACTTACAGTTATATAGATATTTGAAATTTGGAGTTGTTAAGGTCCTTCGATACATTTTAGGCAGGTATTTGGTATATTTATGCCTGCAAGAGATTTACATTGATTTATTTCTAAAACCTGCTACAGGACCTTGTCCCCCGGACGGATATAGAAGCTTTAGCTTAATTGTCTGAATAGAAACTATTTCCTTAGGCATTATCAATTTCCATTCTTCCTATAATGACCATATTATATGGCTTCTATACTTGTCATTATGAGAGATGACTGTCATTAAAGTAACAGTGAATCAAAGTTTATTTAGTTATTGTAATCAGATTTGTAATATATTTAATTGAATTTTGAGTATGAAGAAAATGGACCAAATTATTTAGTGGTTGAAGGAGGTAAAATTACATTAGATAAACATGTATTAAGCCTGAAATTCTAAATTTGAACATTAAGTAACGCTGGACTGTGCAAGAACTGAAAAGAATACAAAGACTAATGAAGATTATAGTCCAGTTCAGATATATTTAAAGGAGCTCCAAAGGGTCTTAAAGCATAAAAACATAAAATTTAAATTATCATAGAGCTACACATGAAGTGGGAAAATATGCAGAAGATTGATGCCATTCTGAGCCTGATTTGAGCTAAAATGCATTTAAATGCTTTCTATTTTTTTGGTCATCTTGCACTCGTAAAATGGTTGTTCTAGATAATTGAGAATGTTTTGAAATTTTGCTCACAAGTTGCAGGTCCAGATCTACATCAAATGTTACACAAATCACAGAGAAAAAAAATTCCAGTTCTGTCATGTCAAAAAAACCTCAGTGAAGTCCCCTCAAGACTAAGTTTTCTTTGCTAATAATTTAACCAATTAACGGCCTGCTTTCTACACTTTTCTCCCATAAAAGGCCATAATAATAATTATAACATAATACCAGTCAATACATTACATTGATATTCAAGTGTTCCAATTTTGATCAAAAGCTTGATTTCATTTTTATCAAACTATATAATTAAATACAGCAGTGACGTGCTGGAGAATCATCAAAGGAATCATCAATACAGATAAGACGTTTTCAAATGTTCATTATTTGATAAAACATTCGTGGAACTTGTTATCTTAACTTTGTTTTTATTTTCTGGAAACAATGTGAGGCTGTAATGTTTTCATATTTAACTCCAAATTGTCAAATAGGTGAAATTGATATTTGCTCAGTATTAATTGAGGGCTCTACTACACTAACTTTTATAATAATTTACAATGTATATCAGCTAAGTTTAATATGACTGTAGTTACGGCCCTTGAATTTCCACAAAATGATTAAATAGCTGAGCAATCTTTGAGAGATTTTATGAATCTTTTTCACAATGAACATAGGCATAAATATCACCGCCGAGTTATATATCCAAGAATATCGACCCAGGCATTCTTTAGATACGGTCCTGTATTAAAATACCATATATTGATGAAATAGCCTTTAGTGTCTGTCGTATAACTTGAGATATCCCTGTATTGATTTTATTATCACAAACATTTAGATTTATATGAAAATGAATTTCTTCCACAACTTTAGAATTGGATTCTCATTTTTTTTTACGCCTTTGGGAGTAGAGTCAGAAACCAAAAGAATTCAATTATTTGATCTCTTGTTTAAATCATTTTACCAGTAAAAACCATGAAGCTTTGACAAGTAGAAGTAGATAAATGGAAATATTAGTTCAGATTTGTCAACTATTTGTTGCTGTCGTGTTGAGCAAAGGTTACTTGATACATTAAAGATATAATGGGATAATGATTGGGTTGGAATAGAAAATGGTCAGGAACTAAAAGGTCACTTAATACATTATGGTTGCATGAGCCAGATTGATTATGTACATGATGTTGCCCATAATGTTACCTTGTCATCCTTCTAGTGAGAGTATTAATTTTTGTGTCAGATTTATGGAAACCTAGAATTTGCACTAGAAAAATTGTTTGATATCATGATATTATGTACCAAAAAATGGTAGGTTTGTAGCAACATTTTTTTTTATAGGGAAAAACTACCTATTTAAATCGAAGAAAAAAAAGGATGGAGAATATAATTATTGTGGTGCAAAAAATTTAGTTCTTGAATAGGTATGAAAAAAAAAAAAAAGAATCTGGAAATAAATGTTGACAATATTTTCTCTTCAAATCGGTTATTATCCTCCCCGAAAAATTTCGGGGGAGCATATAGTCGTCGGGTTGTCCGTCCGTCAGTCGGTACGTATGTCCCGAATTCGTGTCCGGCCCATAACTTTGTTATTTGAAGTCTGCTTTTAAAACTATTTTACAGAAATGATCACCATATTGAGACGACATGTCACCCGCAACATTTTGGTCGCTACCTTGAAGGTCAAGGTCACAGCATGACCTTGCAGCAAAATCGTGTCCGGTCCATAACTTCATTATTTGAAGTCAGATTTTAAAACTATTTCACAGAAATGATCACCATATTGAGACGACGTGTCACGCACAACATTCAGGTCGCTACCTTGAAGGTCAAGGTCACAGCATGACCTTGCAGCAGAATCGTGTCCGGCCAATACTTTGTTATTTGAAGTCGGATTTTAAAACTATTTCACAGAAATGATCACCATATTGAGATGATGTGTCGCGCGCAATATTTGGGTTGCTACCTTGAAGGTCAAGGTCACAGCATGACCTTGCCGCAAAATCATGTCCGGCCCATAACTTTGTTATTTGAAGTCAGATTTGAAAACTCTTTCACAGAAATGATCACCATATTGAGAAAATGTGTCGCGCATAACATTTAAGTTGCTACGTTGAAGTTCAAGGTCACAGCATGACCTTGAAGCAAAATCGTGTTAGGCCAGTAACTTCGTTATTTGAAGTCAGATTTAACAACTATTTCACAGAGATGATCACCATATTGAATTGACTTGTCCCATGCAACATTTGGGTCGCTACCCTGAAGGTCAAGGTCACAGCATGACCTTGCAGCAAAATCGTGTCTGGCCCATAACTTCGTTATTTGAAGTCGGATTTTACAACTTTTTCACAGAAATGATCACCATATTGAGATGATGTGTCGCGAGCAATATTTGGGTTGCTATCTTGAAGGTCAAGGTCACAGCATGACCTTGCAGCAAAATCATGTCCGGCCCATAACTTTGTTATTTGAAGTCAGATTTGAAAACTCTTTCACAGAAATGATCACCATATTGAGACAATGTGTTGCGCATAACATTTAAGTTGCTACGTTTAAGTTCAAGGTCACAGCATGACCTTGAAGCAAAATCGTGTTAGGCCAGTAACTTTGTTACTTGAAGTCAGATTTAACAACTATTTCACAGAGATGATCACCATATTGAATTGACTTGTCCCATGCAACATTTGGGTCGCTACCCTGAAGGTCAAGGTCACAGCATGACCTTGCAGCAAAATCGTGTCTGGCCCATAACTTCGTTATTTGAAGTCAGATTTTACAACTTTTTCATAGAAATGATCACCATATTGAGACAATGTGTCGTGCACAACATTTGGGTTGTTTTTACACTTTGAACTTTGTCTGTGACATAACTCTGACACTACAAGAGGTATACCTTCCTGTGTCCAAAACCTATTCGGGGAGCATCACCTGGTTCTGACTCTTGTGTTAACCGGTTATTAGCTGGGAGCGACAGTGACATGATAGACCTATACTTCCAGTATAGAGCCACACAATCCTGAATATTTATGTAGTCTGACTAGGCGCAATACTGTTTGATGTCCATGGAATTTTGTCTTGAATGAAACTGGACAGTTAAAAAAAAGAAGGAAAAAAACCAAAGGCATGGAAGTGCTTTAAGAAAATCAAACAGGTTAAAAGGTAATAATATTATAAAAATGTTACCACTAAGACAGTGTCATCTAAATTTTGATTAGCACTTATAACAGACTAACCTACGACCTGACAGCCTGACATATAGACTGAATGAAGCAATATTTAACAATTAATGTCAGACACTGGTTTCCTTTATTCTTTGTCCCACAGTGTACATCTCTATCTTTAATCTTTATTTATAACTTTACAACAAATAAACAACACTGCAGATGATTGCGACTTAACAACATCACAGAGAGATACATTGCTTTTTCTGTGTTCCCCTGAATTATAAGGCTCATTTTGTAGTTACAAAATAATTTTATTTTTGATTGTTTATATAAATTGTTATCTATAAATAATATCACCACATTACTTGTCTCAGCCTAATTGCTTGTGAAAGACCCAGTATGTTGCATTTTGTAATGTTTCTATAAGATATTAATTTAATTTGATATTTAATTGCTTGATTTCTAAATTAATGTAAAACCTTACCAGTAACCAGTAGCCATAAGCTTGCAATATTCCATTACTCATTAGCCGTCGTTATTACACGACTTGTTTGATTTATCTGTCATATTTTTATTATCCTTCCACAAATGATACTTTACTCTGAGAGACAATTATAGTATTGTCCACTTCACATGGTGGATTTATATGCCTTGTTCATTTTATTGAGGGACATCACATATATGTTATCAAAGGATAGAGGATATTTAGAGGAAGGCTGTAAAATAATTATAGATGTGTTAATTGTATTTAGTAAGACATTATGATAAGAAAATTGGACTGCAGGGGAGCATTTATTTACTGTGTCTGACAGTTTGCCTCTCACTATATTATGTATGCAGTAGTTTTTTTACTTTGATTAAATTTATTTGATTGAATTGAATAAATACATAAAATATATGTTTCTTGATTAAGGTGACAACGGAGTCAATTATCTCTGAAAATACCTAAAATGAGATTTTTTGCTAAGAAGATTTATCAACCTTTTCTGAACACATTTGTGATTTAATTTTGGAAGCAGTTAGTCCAAAAAATGTGTTTTTAAACGTTTTAAAACGGAACCTATACTATTTGTATCTGCTATTCGCGTAACCTTTCGATTATCGATAACGCTCCGCCCCCTGTTGAGGCATCAATGAGGGAAATCGGTAGTTCCATATATCCGTGAATTACAGGTCCATACTGGTCCATACTTCTCGTAATACATGTATCGTACAACAAACGTACATCTTTTATGAATATCTCAACATTTAGCCTTTTTTATAAATTAAGAAATTGTCGGCCAATGTACGTAACATAATGTATGAAACATAAATAATTAAGCATAGCGGCAAATCGCACGACCACGGGGTTGATTAAAAATGTATTTGCTAAAATATCCATAATGTGTGAAAATAATTTGTTTGTCCCGTTAATCTGATAGATATTACGTTGAGTTGATATACTTTTGTACGGATTCAAGGGCTTACTTTACATTCAACCTCGTTTTCTAACAATGTCAAGTAAAACAACAACAAAAACAGACAACATTTTTATATGTGAAAGCCTATGTGACTTGTGGAAAGGTGTCCCTGACAAATTTCTAAACCATTTTAGATTGTCTAAGGATGGTTATTTCTCTATAAATAAAAAAAAGATATAAAAATATATTCTCAATGAAAATAAATTCTTCGCCAGTAAATCGGACACAGTACTAATAAATCTGGGACAAAGTATGAAATTTATTGTCTATCCCGGTAGAAACTGGATCTCTATGCTGTGCATAGATGATATTCATAATAGAAGTCAAGAAGGCCAGATCATAATGATCTAGTAATACCTTTTATTTCTATTAAAATATGTGAAGCATTATCAATTTGGTGGAAAAAATATATAATATCCCGTGCTTATTTGTACATCTACCATGGACTTTAAAAGACTGTCACAAGCTTAGTTTTTTGTTATTTTATTTTATATTTTAACGGAATTTCATACACGAATACACAGGCAGAGTGATACTGGTATAATACAATAATAATGCTAATGATAATAATAATAAACTTCAAAAAGGAAACAATTAAATACCCCGCTAGCGGTGCGCAAATGCGTTCCATTTCCCCCCATTGAGTGCCTCAAATTTTACCGATAGTCACGTGACATGTGAGACAGATACCAGACGATCAGTAAATCACGTTAAGAATTGAAGAAATTTCAGCTATAAACTGATATTAATCAGCAGCTTTTTAATTGGTCAGATGTCACTGGGTCATAAAATGTTATTAGAGTATGTTACCGCAACTTGTGACCCTCTCTGGTGCGATATTTGTGTATTATGCAATTATTTAGCGTGAAACGTAGGGGTCCGATTTATGACAATTTGTTTGATGCGGGTCGGACTAACTTTGAATCGGCATAACTTTTTTAATAATCAAGCAATTAACATGCGGTTTAAAGCACATGAAAGGAAATTCATTTACGGAGGGAACCGTGTCAGGGATTTTTGTTTGCTCAATAGGCGACCTAATTATCTTTAATTACGTAATATGTATGGTGAAAAAAGTCGCATAAAATGTTTGACGTTACGTAATATTTTTTTGAGAAAAGATAGAAAAAATTTGAGACACGGTTCCCTAGATAATATAAGTATGGTTATTTTCAAAAAGTTTGATGACAAAAAATTAAAAAATGACTTTGATATGACGATTTAAAATTTTAGGATTTTTATTCAAAAACAATCATTTACAAAGGCATTTTTTTCAAATATATTATTTTTTATGATGATCAACGACATTTAATGCACAAAGATAAAAGAAATAACAATTATTACTAAAATAACTTTGTTTAAATGACATTTATGTGAGTACCACGGAAAGTGTCTGTTGTCACCTTAATGCTTTATGCTCTTGTTTACCAAATTATGCAAGGCATCCCTATTAAATCTGTTGTGAGACTTTAATACAACTTCTAGCAGAGTCTGGTAATCGTGTATATGATGAAACTAGCCAATATATGGGATGTAACTTACATGAAGCTTTTTGTCTAGTAGACATCTATAAAGTTCTTTCAAACGTTCAAAATAGACTCAGTCTCTTGGAACACTTGAATTAACATAGACTTGCATTGGAAAAGAAACGAGTGTTTTTCGGGTTTTCTGTCCATAACTGAATGGGTATATCTTTTCTGAAAATTTGTTACTGACAAGAATCTGGGCTTACCAAACATGTTCTTGTTTTCAATAAAAGATATATATATCAATTTTAACCTTACCAATCTGGTTTTATGTAAAAGACTCGTCCATTTTGAATTTTATACTGTCAATTCAAAGTTTTATTTCAATACAAAAATTGAGCTACCAATAGTACAGAGCCTTGTCAGACTGCAAGGAAGCACAAATCAAAGGCTTATCACTTAAAATTCAGATGCATGCATCTAACATATTGTATAGTTTATACTTCATAAATTTATAGATTTATTTTTGCCGTCTGTTGCAGACTTGTCTTTTGATTTAGAATGTAATATTATACCTTGTAAACAGAACTTCAAGAAACATTTTGTTGTTCTGTATTCATACCAGTATTAAAATGTTACTGCCACTTCTTTGTAAGTTGTTGAATCAGAGGTGGTGTTTGAGTGGCTGAATACATGTATAATTGTCACACTAGCATGACACTGAAAACACATCTTAGATTGAATCTGGAAAACATGATGTTTGTAGACTTACAGGTCTTCCTATAAACATAATGAGGCTGATATTGCTGGAAGTCATAATCAATATTTCATCTTATATCACACAACATGTATATAGTTGTTTATATGATGAAGAATTTAGTAAACATGGAAGGCTTCATTTCTCCACTTGTAAACAATTACTGTGTGTCGTAAAACTATTACAATGGTAAATTTGCATGATGTTGGAACTGACATTGTCATTGTGAGGGATGTTGATGTTAATATAACTAAAAGTAAAGAATTTGGTCAGACTGCAAGTTTTTGAAGGCGGCTAAGTTAAAGGCTCTATAATGATCGCATTAACAATTTGTCTTTTGCTGCCAGCATTCAGAGTGTTGAAAGCAGTGTTATCATTTTATGCTTTACAAAGACAATTACTTTTTATGCTCCCCGAAAAATTTCGGGGGGAGCATATAGTCGGCGCCTTGTCCGTCTGTCCGTCCGTGGTCTTGTCCGGAGCATAACTTGAAAACCCTTGGCGATAATTTGTTTAAACTTCATACAGTGGTAGAGGGCATTAAGGGGGAGTGCAGTGTCAAAGAACCATAACTCTATTTTGCCCGGTTTTTGAATGATCTCCCCTTATAGAAAATCTTGTCCGGGGCATAACTCTAAAACTATAAGAGATATCAACATGAAACTTTGTAGGTGAATAGATCTCAATGGGTTGATGTGCAGTGCATAAGAACAATAACTCTTTTTGTCCTAATTTTTGAGTTATTGCCCTTTGTTAATTTCAACACTTTGAACTTTGTCTGGAACATAACTCTAAAACTATAAGAGATATCAAGATGAAACATTGTAGGTAGATAGATCTCATTGAGTAGAAGTGCAGTGCAAAAGAACCATAACTCTGTTAAGCCTCATTTTTTGATCACCTGTCACTTTGTGACAGGGTGAGCTTTTGTGATCGCTTTCGTCCGGCGTCCGTCTGGCGTCCGTAAACATTTACTTTAAATGACATCTCCTCATAAACCACTAAGCCAATTTCATCCAAACTTCACAGGAATGTTCCTTTGGTGGTCACCTTTGAAAATTGTTCAAAGAATTTAATTCCATGCAGAACTCTGGTTACCATGGCAACCAAAAGAAAAAACTTTAAATATCTTCTTCTAAAAAATCCAAAGAGCTAGAGCTTAGATATTTGGCATGAAACATCTTCTAGTGAGTGTCTACCAAGTTTGTTCAAATAAAAGCCCTGGGGTCAAAATTGGCCCCGCCCCAGGGGGTCATTGATTTTCCCTATATGTATATAGTAAAAACTTAAAAAATCTTCTTTTAAAGAACCCAAAGAGCTAGAGCTAAGATATTTAGCATGAAACATCTTCTAATGGGTGTCTACCAAGTTTGTTCAAATAAAAGCCCTGGGGTAAAAATTGGCCCCGCCCCAGGGGGTCATTGATTTTTCCTATATGCATATAGTAAAAACTTAAAAATCTTCTTTTAAAGAACCCAAAGAGCTAGAGCTAAGATATTTAGCATGAAACATGTTCTAATGGATGTCTACCAAGTTTGTTCAAATAAGAGCCCTGGAGTCAAAATTGGCCCCGCCCAGGGGGTCATTGATTTTCACTAGATGAATATAGTAAAAACTTAAAAATCTTCTTTTAAAGAACCTAAAGAGCTAGAGCTAAGATATTTATCATGAAACATGTTCTAATGGATGTCTACCAAGTTTGTTCAAATAAGAGCCCTGGGGTCAAAATTGGCCCACCCCGGGGGACATTGATTTTCCTTATATGTGTATAGCAACTTAAAAATCTTCTTCGAAAAAACCCGAATAGCTAGAGTGTAGATATTAAGCATGAAACATCTTCTAGTAACTGTCTACAAAGATTGTTCAAATAAAAGCCCTGGGGTCAAAACTGGCCCTGCCCCAGGGGTGTCATTGTTTTTGAATATATGTGTAAAGAAAAAACTTAAAAAATCTTCTTTTAAAAAAACCCCAACGAGCTAGACCTTAGATGTTTAGCATGAAACATCTTCTAATGGTTGTCTACCAAGTTTGTTCAAATGAAAGTCCTGGGGTTTAAACTGGCCCCGCTCCGGGGGGCCTATATACAGGTGACCGACTTCAGGGCCATCATGGCCCTCTTGTTGAATTATCTCCCCTTATAGAAAAATCTTGTCCGGGGCATAACTCTAAAACTATAAGAGATATCAACATGAAACTTTGTAGGTGAATAGATCTCAATGGGTAGATGTGCAGTGCATAAGACCAATAACTCTTTTTGTCCTAATTTTGGAGTTATTGCCCTTTGTTAATTTCAACACTTTGAACTTTGTCCGGAACATAACTCTAAAACTATAAGAGATATCAAGATGAAACATTGTAGGTAGATAGATCTCATTGAGTAGAAGTGCAGTGCAAAAGAACCATAACTCTGTTAAGCCTCATTTTTGAATTATCTCCCCTTATAGAAAAATCTTGTCCGGGGCATAACTCTAAAACTATAAGAGATATCAACATGAAACTTTGTAGGTAGATGTATCTCAATGGGTAGATGTGCAGTGCACGAGAATCATAACTCTGCCTTGCCTAATTCTGGAGTTATTGCCATTTGTTTATTTTTACTTTTTGAATTTGTCCGGAACATAACTCGGAAACCATAAGAGATATCAACAAGAAACTTTGTAAGTTGATAGATAACAGTGATTAGAAGTGCAGTGGAAAGAACAGTAACTCTGCCTTTCCTAATTTTGGAATTATTGCACTTTGAACTTTTTCCAGGGACATAACTCTGAAACTACAAGAGGTGTACTTTCCTTTGTCCAAAACCTATTCGGGGAGCATCACCCGGCTCAAACCGGGCTCTTGTTATCCTTAATTCTTGACTTTAATATTCAAAGAATGATAGTGCTATAATATTCATTCCTGGATTTGCATAACACTCCTTAACTCCTAAAACCTTTAAGCATTTTTTACTGAAACTCTTTTGTCAAATACAAATTCCTGGGATTACAAGTTTACCCAGACAGTATTTATTTTAAATGAATACTAAAAAAAAACACATTTCTATTGTCCTTTTTGTAAGATGGATATGTCTGTGCAACAACTTTTGTTACTGTGAAGTTTTAAATGTATGAAAGAAATTCTCAGGTTGCTTCTAAGACAACAAAGTTTTTGCATATTTTGTGCATTAGTGTTATTGTCAGTGAGGGGATTATGTATGTTGTACAACAGATTTATGAGCTAAGGTGTTTTATGTGTTATTGTGTTTTTTTACCAACAAAGATTATATGAGAGCATGTGTAATGTATGTAACTATGTAATAGTCTAGCAGTAAATCTGGAGTTAATTAATGGTTAAATTCCAGATAGTATGTCAGTTCTTTGTACATGTTTGTGTATATTTGTAAAATAATATAAAAAAAAGTTGGGGAGGGGGACTTTTTATTCATGAAAAATACTTGATTTAATGATGCAAAACAGGGTATTATGAATGAAACAAGTGGTTGTCGATTTTATTTAATTAATCAATTTTGATTTTTGCAGAAAGAAGTTTAAGACACGATCTGGTCAAACAGTTCAACTGGCAGGTTTACTAGATGAGGGTCTGGCACGAGCTGAACAAAAACTTAAAGAGAAGGAAAGAGATAAGGTAGTTGATATTGACAATTACATTACAAGTGATATTTCTGTTTATAGTACTATTATTGTACAGGTTAACAATTTGAAGCTACAGGTGGTGTTTGATGTATAATTAATGTACTGAAGTTCTGGTTGAACATTATTATAGTGGTCAAAGGTATTCTGATAATCAAATGTAGCCTCCCACCTTGTAGGTCAGTCATTTTCTGTCATTTATTCACATTCAGATCATTACACCAGAGGTCACATTATTTCATTTATTATTCATTATGAAACTTTGTCTGAATTCCTCCCTTAATGAAAAATGGATCAATTTTGAAAAGAAAATAGTTATGGTCAAGAACAAGACCAGTGGCTGAATTCTGTGACAACTTTTCTGTTAATTTTGCCTTATCTAGATACAAATAAAAAAGAAAAACCAAAACAAAGTAATTGATTGTAATGGTGTAAACCGAAAGTCGGAAATTTGTAGCTAATAACATAATGTCTCACTGAAGAAAAGATTTTTGTCTGGTAATGGTTTTTCCAATTGGGAGAAGACTTCTGTTATTTTCTTCATCATGGCAGATATCTTTAAAGCAGCTCACCTTAAGATTTTTGATTTATTTATTTTGAAAACTTGAAAACTATTTTATTAAGTTAATTTTTTGTAAGTGTCAGGCCTGTATTTCCTTATATACTTACTACTGGTAAAGGGAGGCATTCCCATTGATATAACATTTTTTAATTAAGAGGTACATGTATAACATTTCCAATTGTCAGTCTGTGGTAATTTTTGACATATTTGTGATCAAAAGGGAATCCCTTGAAATTATTTTTACAAGAAAATATTCACATAAAGGCTATCAATAGAAGCTATTCTGTTATTTATTAACTTGTTGAGCCAGAGTAGTTTCTATTTGCTACTCTAAAATTCCAAATGTTGACTTCAGCACTTTTTTTTTCACCCCAAATCCAACATTTGTGGTGGAATTCCCTAAATGTTGAAAAAAAGGCCCAAGTATACAATGTAAATTAATGTAAGTTTGATAATGCAAATGCTGCCAACAAGATGTCAAATTATACAGAAATAACCCTGATTCAGATAATAAATGGTTAGAAAATGGTAATGACAATAGTAAATTTTGTCATATTTTGCATAAAACATGCAAAGTGTCATTTTGATCATAAATATTTATTCAATTCTTCAATTTTATTCCTTCAGTTTGGTTTTTCAAAAAAAACAACAACATACAAACATACTTTAATACCTTCTTGAGATTTGGATCTTTAATTGGGGTTGCAGACATCATCAACTGATACATCCGACCATGGTCTGCACACTATATTCTTCAGTCATTACATCCAAAAAATGATAGTTTATTGTCCCTCATTGAGTAAATGAGTCTCTCACTTAGTTTATTGTCCCTCATTGAGTAAATGAGTCTCTCACTTAGTTTATTGTCCCCCATTGAGTAAACGAGTCTCTCACTCACTTTATTGTCCCTCTTTGAGTCTCTCACATAGTCTATTGTCCCTCATTGATTCTCACTTAATTTATTGTCCCTCATTGAGTCTCTCACTCAGTTAATTGTCCCTCATTGAGTAAGTAAGTCTTACCCAGTTAATTGTCCCTCATTGAGTCTCTCACTCAGTTAATTGTCCCTCATTGAGTAAAAAAGTATCTCACTCATTTTATATGTCCAGCATTGAGTAAATAAGTCTCTCACTCAGTTTATTGTCCTTCATTGAGTAATTGAGTCTCTCACTCAGTTGATTATCCCTAATTAAGTCTCCGTTATTGTGTCCGTCATTGAGTATTGTCCCTCATTGAGTAAATGAGTTTCTCACCCAGTGTATTGTCCCTCTTTGAGTCTCTCACTAAGTCTATTGTTCTGTTGTCCCTCATTGATTCTCACTCAGTTTATTGTCCTTAAATGAGTCTCTCACTCAGTTAATTGTCCCACATTGGGTAAATAAGTATCTTTCTCATTTTATATGTCCAGCATTGAGTAAATGAGTCTCTTGCTCAGTCTATTGTCCCTCTTTGAGTCTCTCTGCACTCAGTCTATTGGTTTATAGTCCCTAATTGATTCTCACTCAGTTAATTATCCCTCATTGAGTAAAAAAGTATCTCACTCAGGTTATATGTCCAGCATTGAGTAAATGAGTCTCTCACTCGGTTTATTGTCCCTCATTGAGTAAAAGAATTTCTAACTCAGTTAATATTCTCCCATCCCTGATTGAGTCCCTTAGTAAATGTGTTGTTCCTAAATCAGTTTCAGTGTCTACACTTAATAAATATGTTCTTCATTCAGGAAATATCTTTCTATAAATGTCTCTCCTCTCAGTAACTGTTTGCATTCAATAAATGTCTCCACTCAGTTAAATGTGTTCTCAGCATTAAGTAAACGGTTGTCCCTCAGTAAATGGCATTCAGTAAATGTCTCCACTGTCTCCACTTAGTAAATGTGTTGTCCTTTATACCATAAAATGATTGTTTATATTTTAGGAATTGACTAAAGAGGAGCTAAAGGCAGCACAAGAGGCTGTAGCGTATGGCTGTATAAAATATGCTGATCTTTCTCATAACCGGATTCATGATTATGTATTCTCGTTTGACAAGGTACGCTATATAAAATTAATTTAACTGTTTTTATCACATTTTGAAAAAAAAGTACAGCATTGAATTATTAAACTTAGTAAAATCAATACAAGTATTGCTTAAACATCAATACATCTGTCTTAATTTTTTGTTGGAGTACATATATTTATTAAGCACTGTTTAAAAACATGTTTCATGTAGTTTAACATGATTGATATTGAATATTGCTAAGATAGTTCTTACCTATCCAGAAAACTTTTCTCTTGCTAATTTAAAACAATATTTAAAAAATGAAATTATAAACAATGGTGACACTTTTTACATCTTGATATTAAAGAAATTAGAATTTCTATAGTTATTATATACAAAATGATGTATTGGTTTTGTTCAGTATACAAGAGGAAACTTTAAATGTTTTTGGAGCCAGTCTGTTTGTTATTATCTCTATTCCCGGATGAATAATTCAATCTCTGGGGGAAATTGGATGTGCATCTAGTTTATCGTATATTTCAGATGCTTGATGACCGTGGAAACACTGCCGCTTATCTCCTGTATGCATACACAAGGATAAGGTTAGAATACATTTTCATTTCACTGCCAATCAAAGTCAAAATTATTGAATATTCCGTGTTACCATTTTGATTTACCATTCATATTTACAAGTGAGCAAGTCTTGCCAAAAAGCTTCACTTATTTTTTCCATTAAAGTTTGGTGGCAAATAAAAAATTTAAAGTTTGGTGGCAAGTAAAAAATTTTAATGACTATTTCAAGTTAAGCCACTGAATTACAATACACTGTCATGTGACATGTTTAAGTTATCAATTATAACAAAGTAAATTTAGAGACACCCACTGTCTTAACCAAAATAAATGGCATGTACCAAGTGACCTACATTGGTGTTATTTAGCATGTTTTTAAATTGTTGCACTTGTACACTGCTAGATGCCACATGAACTGATTACATGATATTTTGTTAGCAAAGACAAAAAAGTGTTATAATGTTACATGATAATGGGGATACTCTTACTTTTTTGAATTTGAAGGAAATATTTGTAAAATTAAGTTATGCATTTCTTAAGTTTTTCTATAAACGTTGTAGTTAAAACAGAACGAGTCAAATTGTAGTTTAGATGTTTTTGTTCTTATGTGTCCATTCCATGCTTGATGAGTAAATGATTTCTGTTTAAAGGCCAGTTGTTTCAAAATTGATAGTTGTAAATCAAGGTTTCTGTATCTATACATATGTATGTGACATGACCTGCTTGAAGATGAAGCACTTGTTGTTGTTATGTTTACAAATTCAATGATCAAATATAGTTACATTTTCTGTGATAAACCTATAATTAGTCGCCTCAGGAAGTCCATATACATGACAAAATTCTAAATAGTGTTACTAATTCTGTAATTTTAGAGGGTAGTGCAACTTATACAGAGATTTCAGTTTTCCAGAGAATACATTCACTTTGTTCGAAATGTCTCATCTAAAAGTTAATTTTATTGGAGTTGATTGGGATCAATCTCTCTTTGGCTACATCTTATTCTCACTGACCTTGTAACACTCTCCCCTGTTTGAATCCTGCTGGGGACTTTGGATATATTTATCTGAGAAAGGTGGTTCTGCTCAGGTGCTGCTGAGGCTTGTACCTGGAATTCCTCCACCAGTAAAGCTGGAAAGTCACCATATGACATTTACAGTGTCATTGTGACATTAATCAATCAATCAATCAAACAAACATAGTGACAAGTCACAGTCCATTTTGTTATTGCTCCCCTCCTATGATTAAACCCCCTTAAACACATCTTGTGACTTGATAATAAAATAATCTATCTCTTGAATAATGAATACATCATTATTTTTAAGCCAATTACTTGTAAGATAGTTTGCCTCCAAGTGTATACTTTAGATAACAGAACTATTGATAATGAATGTTTTCAGGTCTATAGCTCGGACAGCTAAAGTAAGTCCTGAACAAATTCAGGCTTTTGTTCAAAGTGATGGTGTTCAACTAGACCACGAAAAAGAATTGAACCTAGCCAAATGTATAATTCAGTTTTCTGAAGTTATACTCAAATGTCTGGATGACCTTCTTCTTCACAGTCTCTGTGACTATCTCTATGAATTGTGTACAACATTTACAGAGTTCTATGATAAATGCTACTGTGTTGAGAAAGATAGAAAAACAGGTGAGATCTTTCATTACAATAATTTTTCTTATATAAATACAGCGTTTTGCGGGTTTGATGGAAATGCGGTCATATCTCCACAATGTTGCCATATGTGTTACAATTGTTATGCACTGTTATTTAATTCACTTAAAATATCTGAAAACTTAATTAGCGATAAGAGCTGATAATCAAACTACTGTTATGTCCCCATGGCTAAAATTAAAAAGAAGTTGTTACTCCCCTTCTCGGAGACACTTTAATTACAACAAATTAGTTCTTTTATTAACAAGTGTCATTGAACTCCTATCATTTCATGATATGTTTATTATATGAGCTTAGTAGAAAAAATTGTATATGTGATTCTATCAGACAACTTGAGGAAAAAACATAATCCTCTTTCTGTGCCCACACATCACATAACAGAATATTCTATTTTAGTGTCTGGTATTAATATTAGTATATTATTTATATTGAAATATTTATTTTGCCATTTCATAGTTCCATCAGAAGCTGATGCATTTAACATTTATATCAGTCTGATATGACCTCATAAAGGTCATCCCTGAACTATATTTACTGTAATGCACAGTCTTAAAGGTCTACAAGTATTTAACATCATATGTCAAATAAAAAAAAAATTTAGTTAAAAAATTTGTCCAATGGTTTGAATTTAAGTCTTGACAAACTTTTGTATGTGATTTGATTGGTCATGTTATCTATAGGATTCAAGGAAAACCTTGTTCTCACTCTAACACTTAAAACTGACCCAATCCTTTAATTTTTTTAATGTTAAGTGTCCAGTAAAAATTGGAGTGCTAAATGTTAACATTAAAATTTTGTCAGAGATGCAAAGTAAGTTGAGTGTATGAAATAATGAAAATTGTATAATTATTATGATATTTCTTGTTAGTCCTCTACCAGTCATAAGGTTTGCCTTCTTAACTCTGTCTGTCAGTCTGCACTACAAAGATAAATCATTAGTTATACATTGTGATCCTGAAAAAAAATGATCTTTTCATTATCTGTTGTAGAAACATATTTTCCTTATTAAGCAAGGAAGCTTAACACATTATGATGATACAGGCAAACCCTGAAGATTTACCTTCAAGTACTCGAAAGTAAATTTATGTCTTTCACAATGACATAATTGTAAGGCCATTCACTCTTGTTTTTATATAAAATTGTTGTTTGCAGTCTATGGTTCTCATTGCACTTTTTGTTTATACAATATCTATTTGTGTCCACTTCTTTGAACTTACCAGTTTCTGGTGTCAGTAAGAGCAGACCATATTTTGATCGCAGTCGGGATTGAACTCACAATTCCTGTGTTGAGAGGCGGACACCTTTACCATTCAGGTTATAGCTCCCCTGGTTTATAAGTATACAGGTATCTTTATGGATATCACTGTAGGACTTTGTTTTTATTTTACATTTCAGGAGAGATAGTGAAGGTGAACATGAGTCGTATCTTACTATGTGAAGCTACAGCTAGTGTAATGAGCAGCGGATTTCATATTCTAGGGATAACCCCAGTATCCAAAATGTGATCATAAACTTCATCACATCTCCTACATTTGCTTTTCATATAGTCCACAAAATTGGTATTTCAAGACTAAAAACAGATATAAAATATATTTATAATTATTAAGTTTTAACAAATCTTGTTTGTGAAAATAGAGAAATATAATTTCTTTGTTTATAACCAATATGTTTCATGGTAAAAAACTTATGTTAAAGTGATAAGTGGTGAAATATACCTTATAAATTATATCAATCATGTTGTATCCATACCCTAACAGTTGTATAATATATATGATATTTATTTGTGAAGATTTGTCATATATATAACATATGAACAATTGTATGTCATATCAAGAGAAGAAAATGGCAGTCAGATAATTAGTCCCTTAAATTATTTGTAATCATTATCATAGCAATCACTCCACAGACCACTAAAATAACATACTATAGTATGAGTTTATTACTTCCATTTAGTCTTAAAAACTATTACTAAAACTGTTGTTAACTTGAAAGAAGACTTGCATATTTCTTGTGGATTTCAAAAAGTTGAAGAGCAAAATAAACTGTAATAAAAAGATTTGACTTGTTTCTTTCATAATATGTCAGTGAAACATTTTTAGGAATAAGTACATGTAGAGCTATTGTAATCACCCAAGCGTCGGCGTAACCACTTATGTTAAAGTTTTTGTAATACCTCAAATATTTTCAAAGTCCATTGACTTATGGCTTTGAAACTTTGCACACTTTTTCACCACCTGTAGACAGGAGGAGGTAACTGTGTCAAGCACTTTGACAGAATTATGCCCCTTTTTCGACTTAGTATTGACATTAAAGTTTTTGTAATACCTCAAATATTTTCAAAGTCCATTGACATATGGCTTTGGAACTTTGCACACTGGTTCACCATTATAACCCCAACTTGTAGACAGGAGGAGGTAACTGTATCAAGCACTTTGACAGAATTATGCCCCTTTTTCGACTTAGTATTGACATTAAAGTTTTTGTAATACCTCAAATATTTTCAAAGTCCATTGACATATGGCTTTGGAACTTTGCACACTTGTTCACCATTATATCCTCAACCAGTAGACAGGAGGAGGTAACTGTGTCAAGCACTTTGACAGAATTATGCCCCTTTTTCGACTTAGTATTGACATTAAAGTTTTTGTAATACCTCAAATATTTTCAAAGTCCATTGACATATGGCTTTGGAACTTTGCACACTTGTTCACCATTATAACCCCAACCTGAAGACAGGAGGAGGTAACTGTATTAAGCATTTTGACAGAATTATGCCCCCTTTTCGACTTATTATTATATTAGTATCAGATATTTTCATTTATTTTCATTTTATTGAAACAAGTTGAAATTTTATACTCTTCTTTGAGAGCATAATAGGACTCTCCAATATAACTGTAACATGGATTTAAAGAAAAAAATTGTCCTTTTGTTATTAACTCTGAAAATTTTACATTATCAAGGCTATTTTACTATCAAGCACTAATCCCTAATCATTTCCCCTAATTATTTTTGGTTTCTCCAGCATTAAGCAAGATTAGCCCATTGAAATTAAATATTTATCATATTTTTCATCATTTAAAATCATGGTTGTCCCAAACTGTTTGAGACATTGTACAAGAAAGCACAGGGTCAAAATTTGGCAAAACTTGCCTGCCATGTTCCTTATTTCAAGTTCTACCAAAGTTGTTTAAATGGATCTTGATCTAGTTTGAAAAGTACATTGCATGTGGGTTGTAGGAGTGGTATTTGAAAAGAGAAAAAATGAATCAATCGGGATGGAAGCATGATCTTTATCATTGGTTACCGGCGATGGACCATTAGGAATTCTTCCAAGTGTACTTAAATTATGACCTTAAGAGTCATTTGAATTTTATCCTGGAAGGAAAGTGAAAGGGTGAGCTAAACAGTTGCAACCTTGTCAGTCCATAAATCGGCTCATTTGTCAAACCGTTGTCAAGAGAATAATTTAAATAGTGTACATGGAAATTCATGGAATCTTCTGACAGTGATAGAGACCAGTGAGAAGAATTAAGTACAGTGTCTTTACTTATCTGCTAAATCAAAGTCTTTGACTATTTGAAAAAAACCTGGCTAAATGATGCTTAATAATGTTTGTTGGGTGTGTAACTCCTAAAACCTAGAGAGCCCAATGAGAGGAAGTACACTGTTAAAGAAGTCATTCTGAATTTGCACTTGCTTACACACCCTTTAATTATTAACTTAATATATGTTTTTCATATTTTGTTGGTAGATACCTTTGATGGTCCTCTAATTTTTTGTAGGATGAAGATGTCATTTGGATTAGGTCACCTGTGTCAGTCCAAAATCTAAATCTGCAATGTCAAGAGCTAAGATGTTTGGCATGAAGTACTTCCAGTCTTGTTTCTACAACAGTTAAATAAATCATGCCCTTGGTGCCGGGGGTCGTTTAATTCATATGGACTTGAGTAAAAATATCTTAAAAGGTCTGCTAAGCAACTACAATGCTTAGATATTTGGCATGTAGCATCACATTATGCTGTATAAAAGTTATTAAAGTTGTATAAATCATATCCCTGGTGTTAAAATTGGCCTCGCCCTTTGGGTCAGGAAAATACATTTCAGTCTTCTTTTGTGAAACTACAACGGGGCGTTCATGGCCGAGTGGTTAATGTTGACTTCTAACCGCTGTATGTTCCAGCCACGAAATCGTCAGATTCTACATGTGAGAAACCTATCCAGCTAACTTATGGACGTTCCGTGGTTCTACTCAGGTACCCATTTGTGCCTGAATATAATATGTCTTCCTCCACCAGAAAAGCTGTAAAGTCGCCATATGACGGGTGCGACGTAAAATCCAACCAAAAAAAAGAGAAACGGGTTGTATAACCCCAAGAGCTTGGATATTTGGTATGTACATTGCCTAATGAACATCTACAAAAGTTATTTTAGGTCATACCCCTGAGGTCAAAATGGCAACACCCTTGGGGTCACTTAGTTTGCATTGACTTGTATAGCAAAAATATCTTTTAAATCTCTTTAAAGTACAATGCACAGAGTTTAGATATTTGGCATGTAGCATCACCTCGCAATCATGCCCCTGTGGTCAAAATGGGTTATTGCTCCAGTTTATATAGGTTTACATGGTAAAACAAATACAATGTCAAGAAGCATTTCATAGCTGACATCTGCAAATATTTTTAAAAATTTTGCAGTTTGGGTAAAAATGATATACCCAGTGTGACTTCATTACGGCCTTTAACATTAAAAAAATAAAAATTGTGACCATTTCGATTTGAAGCTATCTTTAGACATTATGACCCTCTTGTTTTATTGACTGATAAATTTTATATTTGGTTTGTGGATACACTCTGGTGGAAACATTAGGTGGTCTTTTCCTTTGGAGATACTTTGTTCAAGGTCATGGGCAACATTAATTAGCGATTGCGGACGAACTTTAAGACAATTCTTCAATAATTAGCTCTAGTCACAGAATAACAAATCTTAAATGTTTTTAGGACAAAGACTTGCAATTAATTTCTCCCAATGGACAGAAAATCACCTTTATATCGTGAATTACGAAGCCAGCTCATTAGCGTGTTTGTGTAACAAGACGAAAAAGGTAAAATATACGACTTTCGATCTGATCATCATGCAGCATGCTAATATATTTACATGTAAAAACAACAAATGAACAAGGACTTGGACATTAGCTATAATTATTACAAATTCCATTACAGCGTAATTTGCAGTCTGTCTATAACTGGCCAAATAACACTGGCAGAACAAAAACACGCGTGCATTTTTTCGGTCATTAAACATCCATTCGTATAATATAATTAATATGATTTAAGTCTATATTGAGAAAAGTAGAGAAAAAATCGACATAAAGCCTTATCACGTGACACAGCCGAGACATTTTCCCGTAAAATCGGCCCGTCTCCACGGGCACGAGCGGGCATGTTAGTAGAACCACCGACATTCAGTAACATAAATGAGCTAATTAGACAGCTTCATCAAAAGAAAGAATCTGAAGTTGCAAGCGGGTTCACCACCCAGAGTGGTGAACAGTCAACGATCTTCGATCATCACTAGCTTACGTATGCCTAGTGTAACTAGTGACAGGGTCTTTTGAGGGAATATAGGAGTTATAAATATATGTAGATCTAAATATGTAGATATAAATAAAAAAACCAAACGTGCTAAATTAGTAAATACACAATGTACGGAGAAAAAATGTTAATAATGTCGAAATGCCAGATGACGTTGGTAATTTTAACCATTTATATAAGGACAGTATTTATAGTAAGTTCGTGTAGTGATTTGCAATGCAATAATAAATTATACACTTATAGATGTACTTGCGGTTATATTTGACGTCTTCATTTGTTACATTATTACAGCATAATGTATTTAATTAACTACAAATATACGTGTATAATTTAACAGTCACGTAATATGTGCCTTATTTACCCGCATAGTCAGGATTGTTAGTGCAAACCGGTATATCATGTCATGCGTCCCCTATCATTCTTTAATTATATCAAATCATTTCATATAATAGTATATAGGACAACAGTTTATATTGTGTGGTAAAATACAAGCAGTCCTGGACAAATGAGATATCGTATTAAAGAATTATGTGTGCTCCATGATCGACGAAAATAATTGCGACAAAACATTTTAAAATCTCTATTAAATTATCTTTATTTGTGGCTAGTCATAGAAATAACATATAACGCCTAAAGACATGTCATGCAAGCTTTCAGATATATTTCCAATTCGCGCAAAAAGAGTATGAGGAACCAGTAAGAACCATTAAGGAATCCAGGCACTATATATAGTATTGCTTCTTGAATTGTCTTGAATAAAATTGAATACAAGCCACAAGTTCTGTGATTGTGTTTCATCGCACCAATACGTTTCGTTTCCAATTATAAGGGTGGTTGTGAGTTCAATAGCAGTGTCAAATATATGCAGAACTGTCTAATGCAAAGTGACAGTGCATATTTATGAGATGGTCAACATCCTGGAGCACGAAATTACTTCGTATTTGTGTTTGTTTTAATTCTAGAGGGAGTGGCAGATTTATGCGCCACTTAAACGAACATTTCTCTGAGTGATATATTAGATAGCAAATGTTATGCATGCATAATATATGAGTATTTAACTCTAATGTTTACAAAAGTAATATTTCTTGTGCTATATGTTTCTTAATTTAATAGTAAGTCAGAATTTATATGAACCATGAATCATTTCCTGAAAGAATAAAAATTTATTTATATCAAAACTTTTTTTTTTAGAAAACTGTCGTGAAAATGAATGATACCCATGATGTATTTAGTTTATTTGCTCAACTATTAGTTTTCAAAGAATAGGGAGGGCTATTGTTCCCCCCCCCCCTCCGGAGTCACATTTGCACGTGCAATTTGATATCTCCAAAGTTACCCAAGAGAATAGGTTGAAACTTCACACACTTGTTCTCTGTGATTATCTAACATTTTATGCTTTGGAAAATAAACCGTTAAATGTCATATTTTGGTATTTGCTCTTTTCTATGTAACTGGTAGATTTTGTCATTTCGCGGAACACAATTCAATAAATGTCAAAAATGGCCCGTATAATATAACACGTTTATGGATATATTAGTATCAGATATTTGTAGGCAACACTTCTGTCAGTGAACAACGACGGTATGAACACAAGAGGACCATAGTGGTCAAAAAATGCAAATTACTTTACGAATTCGATAATATATACAATATACATGTATACAATTTTGACAATTTGTGTAAGGCGGGCAGACTGACAAGCTTAAGTCAAACTCGATAGTTTCCGTCAATAACTTAAGGTCAGACGATTCACTTATCTTAATATAACATGGTACATGTATATAGCAAGCTCATGTGAAGACCTAGCTTAAGATTGCTTTAACCCAAGCCCCTCCCCTCCCAGGAGCAAGGTCAATAAATATTATTACTTTCATCAGTAATTCAATAGATTTATCTATATCCCAACTAAAAACAACGGATCTTAATGTAACATTAAAACAAATGTTTCTACTATGGTTATAATTGAAAACCTAGTGCTTTAGCATGGCCATTTTTCTTGTGTGTTTTTTTTTTCCTCTCTAATGCTTGGACATCGTATGTCCCAGCCACATAGAAGGGGTAGTTTGGTTATTTCAAACTTAAGCCAGCCAAAATTTCTGAATCCGAGGCAGCTGATTTGAGTTGTACTGATTTGGCCTACAACGAACATTTAGCGGTATATCACCTTATTATTACGTTTTCCTGCGTTGAAAATTTTTAACTGATCACCGTTTAAGAAATCGCGGGAAAGGTTTGTTTAATTCTTAAGGCGCAATTATTGATCTTTATTATTTATCATACACAGGCCCTTAGTATTCATTATTTTTTATTATTGGCAAGTCGTATTATATTTAAAAATTCTAAACATAAATTACAGTACTGTAGAGTATTGCGAAATTGTCGAAGCCAAACTGGCCAAATTTAAGGCTTTGTTGAACTTGGTCCGTCACTCGTGGCTCTTCATTAATGATAATTTAATCAAATCACTTTCCCCACAGTTTAACTGGAAATTAAGTCGCCATATTACCTTAACAGCAAAGAATCAGACACGTAGAAGATAATCTTTGCATTTGACACTTTAAATTTGTGTTGAATTTATCTCCTCGATCCAAGCTTATCTTGATTTTTCTTCTTTTTTTTTTTTTTTAAAGGCAACTCAATTGATTATTCACTAATTTAGCCATCATTGTCTTCATGTTTTTTATTATTCTAGATGGGTAATCAAGGAAGTAGCAGTCAGGAACTAGGTGTTAAATTGGAGAATGATACTACTGTTACCTGGAAGAAGGTGACATCATGCAGTTTCCCTTTGCGTGAGGGACAGTGTGCTTGTTCCCAAGGCAACAATATGTATGTGTTTGGTGGAGTCATAAATGATGGGGAAAATCACATTGAAAGTTGTGAATTATTAAAATTTAATGTTGGTATGGAAAATTTTGATATGACTTGTATTAGAACTTGCCTTTTCATTTTTCACTAGGACTTATTTTGACGTTTCATTTCTATTTTTAATTTTCAGTCTCTTCAGATCCTTTCTTTTATCTGAAATGTCAAAATATTACTGGTTTCCTAGCAGTTTCTGTCCCCTAGCAGTTTTCCGGCCGTTTATCAATTTTGTCCAGTACAGTCTATTTTTACCAGTAAGGCATCCACATTACTTCATCAATCAGTGAAACATTTGTTTTCTATGCTAAACAGCATTTAAAATAGTATGTACAACAATTTATATGTTTTGAAGTTTTGCCTGTTATTAAAAGTAACATAAGAGAACTTGCGACATTAAAAAATAAGCAACACCTGGGAAATTCTAGTTTGAATATTCATGCGCAATAACTAAGACCCTATTTTAGGTTAATCAATACTTCTGAAAATATTTTTGCAGACGACACGGAAAAGGTTGGGAAGTTCTGTTTGTCTGATAAAAATCATCTTAATAATCATCTTAATATTGCTTTATGGTACTGAATTATATTCAAAATAGAAAAGGTCTAGTAAACTGCTATGAATTTTTTAATAAAGGTGAAAAAAAGGCATTACATTTCAGGCCTATATTCAAATTAAAAAGTAAAGTGAAAGTGCAGCATTAAACACATGGCAATGCTAGACAGGTACCTAACTTTGTCCTGTCAAAGTTTTGTACCCCTCCATTGACTGATTTTTATTTTATTTGTTAAAAAGTTTGATTTGTGGCTGGAAACTGCTAGGAAACCAGTATATCTTCCATATGTGTGGGGCTTTTTTTACTTTATAAATTACTGTGAAAGACTCTGGGTATAGCCCAGGTTTTAGTTATTGTGCAGTGATATAATTATAATAAAACTTATTTTTAAGTTGTTTTGTTACTATTCACTTTCTATCATTTAATAAATTAATATTCTATATTTAATCCTTAATATATATTACCTTTTACTATAATAACTGAAAATAAATAAGAATAACTTAAAACCTTTTCTTCAACTTAACAAATATTTTCAAACAGGTATTGAGGTAAAAGTCATATTTTAATTTCAGTCGATCTAACATGGACTTTAATTGATGCCAAAGGAACCCTTCCAGAACCTCTGTCTGCTGCTAGTTTAGTGTCAGTGGGAAATAAACTTTACTTATTTGGAGGCCTTAATCAAGAAACAGGTTGGCAAGACAGTCTCTATGTTTTTGATACAGGTGAGATTTAAAAACCGAAATATTTCTATGCATTATTTTACAAAGCTCCAGATCAGCATATAGAGGTAAATGGGCAATAGCTGCAACACCCACAGCCACCCCTATTAGAATTAATTGGGTATTTAAAATTTTCAGGTCATAAAATGAGTATTAATGCATTTTTACCCAATCTTTCAAAATTTAATTGGATACCATTACACACAACCTGGGAAGATTGTCTTGAAATGTCTTCCTTATTAATAAAAGCCACCAACCCATATATTAGTCAAAATTTCGGATTTTCATATTTTTTTTGCATGTCAGTCAAATACATGTAGTAAATTCTTCTTAATTGACTAGAGCTACTAACCAAGGTATTGTTTATAAGATTCATAAAATTAAACCATATCAAATTAGATAAGTGTTACACACATCTGTTGATGTGTCCTAAATGTCCTAGTGCTTTAACTGGGACTTACAATAACTAAAGTCCTGGGTTTTTATTAGCTCACCTGTCACAAAGTGACAGGGTGAGCTTTTGTGATCGCTTTTCGTCCGGCGTCCGTCCGTACACATTTACTTTAAATGACATCTCCTCATAAACCACTAAGCCAATTTCATCCAAACTTCACAGGAATGTTCCTTTGGTGGTCACCTTTAAAAATTGTTCAAAGAATTTAATTCCATGCAGAACTCTGGTTGCCATGGCAACCGAAAGAAAAAACTTTAAATATCTTCTTTTAAGAAAACCATGAGCTAGAGCTTAGATATTTGGCATGAAACATTTTCTAGTGAATGTTTACTAACTTTGTTCAAATAAAATCCCTGGGGGTCAAAATTGACCCCGCCCCAGGGGGGTCATTGATTTTCCCTATATGCATATAGTAAAAACTTAAAAAATCTTCTTTTAAAGAACCCAAAGAGCTAGAGCTAAGATATTCAGCATGAAACATCTTCTAATGAGTGTCTACCAAGTTTGTTCAAATAAAAGCCCTGGGGTCAAAATTGGCCCCGCCCCAGGGGGTCATTGATTTTCCCTATATGCATATAGTAAAAACTTAAAAAATCTTCTTTTAAAGAACTCAAAGAGCTAGAGCTAAGATATTCAGCATGAAACATCTTCTAATGGGTGTCTACCAAGTTTGTTCAAATAAAAGCCCTGGGGTCAAAATTGGCCCCGCCCCAGGGGGTCATTGATTTTCCCTATATGCATATAGTAAAAACTTAAAAAATCTTCTTTTAAAGAACTCAAAGAGCTAGAGCTAAGATATTCAGCATGAAACATCTTCTAATGGGTGTCTACCAAGTTTGTTCAAATAAAAGCCCTGGGGTCAAAATTGGCCCCGCCCCGGGGGGTCATTGATTTTCCTTATATGTGTATAGCAAAAACTTAAATAATCTTCTTTGAAAAAACCCAAATAGCTAGAGTTTAGATATTAAGCATGAAACATCTTCTAGTGAGTGTCTACAAAGTTTGTTCAAATAATAGCCCTGGGGTCAAAATTGGCCCCGCCCCGGGGGGTCATTGATTTTCCCTTTATGCATATAGTAAAAACTTAAAAAATCTTCTTTGAAAAAACCCAAATAGCTAGAGTTTAGATATTAAGCATGAAACATCTTCTAGTAAGTGTCTACAAAGTTTGTTCAAATAAAAGCCCTGGGGTCAAAACTGGCCCCGCCCCAGAGGTGTCATTGTTTTTAACTATATGTGTGTAGTAAAAACTTAAAAATCTTCTTTTAAAAAACCCAATGAGCTAGAGCTTAGATGTTTAGCATGAAATATCTTCTTATGGATGTCTACCAAGTTTGTTCAAATAAAAGCCCTTGGGTGAAAATTGGCCCTGCCGGGTGGGGGGGGAGGGCAGTAGATCATTGTTTTTCATTACATGTGGGTAGTAAAAACTTAACATTGTGAAACATCTTTTAATGACTGTCTTCAAAGTTTGTTCAAATAAAAGCACTGGGGTTTAAACTGACCCCGTTCCGGGGGCCTATATACAGGTGAGCGACCTCAGGGCCATCATTACCCTCTTGTTATATAAAAAGTATGTTTTTAATATTCAATGTCAACCATTGTGCTACATTTTGATGCTATAAACTGTCAGAGTAATGATTAGGATGAATAGCTGCATCAACCTTTTACCTGATACAGGTTGCAAAACCATACAAAATGAAAATACATATGAAGACATAGAAATTAATGAAAATGCTCATTTGGATATTACTTTAAACTTGAAGTTTTGTTTTCAATATTAATAACTAAAATCTGTCAGGAATGTTTGCATTAGCATAACTCTGATACGCACACTGATAATAATGAATATGGGTAATTTATTAATTTTAATATTTGAATATTGGAACAATTGTAATTACGCTTATCTGGAGCAGATAATATTATAAATCCTTTATACAGGGGCTTTATAAAATGTTTGTTTATCGGTTCATTATGAAATATTTTACAGACAAATATTGCTTGGGATACCTCATTATAAAATGAAGCTGTTATAAATATTCTGTTCCGGTTCAGTCAACTTCAGTGTATCCTATAGTATAATGCTTTTATTCTTTAAAGAGCTTTAAAAGCAAGAATAATATCAGTTAAAGTTTTTGTACCAATTAACATTTAAACTTAAAGGGACTCCACAGAGTTTTTTGACATGATGGGACTGAAAATATTTTTTTCCAGATAAATGTACCATTTGATGTAAGTTTAGACCACTAATCTTTGTGCAAAATTTCAGATCATTCGCGCACTTTGTTTTTCCAGAATAATTATTCAAATTGTAAAAAAATGACCCAAAATGAAAAGCGTTTAAACACTTTTCACTCAAATCAGGCTAAGAAAAGCATAAAAATACGATTTTCAATTTATTTCAAAGTATATTTCTTTATTATCTTTGCATATATTTCTGATTAAAGTGTCCCAGCTCATTTATGTAAGAAATTCAAATTTTATGTTTTTAGGCTTTTAAACCTCAATGGAGCCCCTTTTACCTTTGAATTCTGAAATACTTTAAAATGGATGACCTGCATTTCCATCAGCAGACTAGAGTTGACTCTGTTATGAATTTTGCATATATTTATGCCTCTTTTCAACATCAAAAGTTTCATAGAGCTGCATAGATTGCATTATTAAGCACTCAGCAATAGCGAAACATGCAGAATAATGAAATATGTTGTCCTGTAGACATTTCTTGATAGGCATTCTCTATAAATTGAAACAGAAAGAACCAATATATATTATTTTGATTGATGTACATATTTATTATTCTTGAAAACTTGGGATTTTCCAATGACATTCCAAAGTCTGTATGATTTATCGTTACTCAGAAATTGAAAAGTCAACCAAAATAAAGATGAAAGATAAGACGATGAATTAGATGATTTCAGTACTTTAACTGGAGACTGAGTCTAGATTTGAATATTGTAACTAAAACTACTGTAACCCAATTTATATTCGCGAATACAAATTTTCGCGTTTTGTCGAGGTCGGACATATTCGCGAATATTAATTTCCGCATTTTTTTTTTTTGATTTCCGAAAATAAAATATTCGCAGATTGAAAATTCAATTTAAGCATTTCAAAAAAAATACCTTCTCCAATCGGGGATCGAACCAACGCCGAGAAAATTTGTTATACGAGTCCGCAATCTAACCAACTGAGCTAGACAAGCTGTTAAGTTTGCCGGGTAAAAAGCGATACTAGGATGAAACCATCTTGTATTTCACTGTTTGTAATTATGTACACCAAATACCCTTTTGTGATGCTCGATAGGTTTATAACACCTTTAACAATTCAATCAAACAATTATTTTATGGATCGAAAAACAAAATGGAGGTTGTGATGCTCGATTGTTTTCCCACTTTTGTCAAACGATTTATTCAAACATTTTATATCTTAAACTGTATTTAAATGTGAATGTTTATTTTGATTACTATAAAGCCATGGAGATATTTTGATATTTATAAAATAGTAGTAGTTTACTTAGTTTGTGTTTTTATTGCTTTATGGCAATATTCATAACAATTCATTACTTCCTAGCAGGTGCCCGTAAATTCGAATATATATATAAGGTCAAGTATCAATGCATGAAAAACGTCTAAAATAAAAATTTCTCTCCAATTTAGTCGCGAAATCGTGCGGACTTATTCGCGCAAACAAATATTCGCGCTTTGTGGCCATCCGCGAATAAAGCGAATATTAATTGGTCGCGAATATTCGTTGGGTTACAGTATTTGTTTGCTCTGTGTTGTGACAATTAAGTAGTACCAGATATCCATGATAGCCTTTTGATGAAAATTACTATTATAATTCTTAACAATTACTTCAGATACCAGTACATGGTCTAAGATAGATGGTGAAGGGAAGAAACCTAGTGCTAGAGACAAGTTACAGGGATGTGTAATGGATTCATGTATATATTATTTTGGAGGATTCGGACCACAGCTGACTGGAGATGAAGATGATGAGGACTGGGAAGATGTAAATCTTTATCTTATCTTCTAAATTAAATGATAAAAGTTTTCTTATAACAAACTGGTTATAATGAAAAAATGGTGATAATGATAACAGTTAAATGCACCTTCCGACTATACATAGAAGTGATAGCTTGATTTGTTATCACAAACTTATGTATAAAACGTTTTAAAACATGCTAAAAAGTTGTTTAAACCTTTTGTAAAGAATAAGAACTTTCCCATTAAAATTGATATTGATTTCAATGTATCATGCATGGATGAATTTGGGATATACCAGCAATTTTATACGTCTCTAGAAAATTGATAACATCAAGTTGTTTATGCAGTCCCACAAGATGAGCATGTTTTACTATATACCTTCTTGAATGGAACATTATAATTACAAACATATACTATATAAATGTTATAGATGGATGACAGTGATGATGATGTTATAGATGAAGCAAAAACACAGAAAGCTGCTCAGTTTGGTTGGTTTAATGACCTTTACTCATTTGATACAGGTAATATTCAACATCTGATATTTGAATGTATTTCATGAGATATTCTTAGTAAACCAACCTTTATTATCTTTTTTGGCGGGGGGATATAGAAATAGTCTCCGTCCGTCCGACCTTCCGTCCGTCCGTCCTTCCGTCCGACATTTTTGTCCAGAGCATATCTCTAAAAGTATTTGAGTTATCAACTTTAAACTTCATAGGTGGATAGACCTCATTGAGGAGGAGTGCAGTGCACAAGAATGATAACTCTACCCTGCATAATTTTTGAGTTATTGCCCTTTGTTATTTTTCAAAATTGATTTTTGTCCAGAGCATGAGATATCAACATGAAACTTCATAGGTGCATAGATCTCACTCAGGAAGTGTGCAGTGCACAATAATGATAACACTACCTTTCATAATTTTTGAGTTATTGCCCTTTGTTATTTTTCATACTTAATTTTTCACCCGAGTGGAGCATAACTCAAAAAGTGTTTGAGATATCAACATGAAATGTCACAGGTGGATAGATTTTATTGAGGAGGAATGCTGTGCACTAGAATGATAACTCTTCCCTATACAATTTTTGAGTTATTGCCCTTTGTTCTTTTTCATACTATTTTGTCCAGAGTTTATCTCAAAAAGCATTTGAGGTATCAACTTGAAACTTCATAGGTGGATGGATCTCATTAAGGAGGAGTGCAGTGCACAAGAACGATAACTCTACCCTGCATAATTTTTGAGTTATTGCCCTTTGTTATTTTTCAAAATTAATTTTTGTCCAGAGCATAACTCTAAAAGCCTTTGAGATATCAAAATGAAACTTTATAGGTGCATAGATCTCATTCAGGGGGTGTGCAGTGCACAAGAATGATAACTCTACCTTTCATAATTTTTGAGTTATTGCCCTTTGTTATTTTTCATACCTAATTTTTCACCCGAGTGGAGCATAACTCAAAAGTGTTTGAGATGTCTACATGAAATGTCATAGGTGGATAGATTTTATTGAGGAGGAATGCTGTGCACAAGAATGATAACTCTTCCCTGCACAATTTTTGAGTTATTGCCCTTTGTTCTTTTTCATACTATTTTGTCCAGAGTTTATCTCAAAAAGTATTTGAGGTATCAACTTGCAGGGAATTCCCCAGGATATTTTTTAAGCGCTACATTTTTTTTAATAAGACGGGGGTGGGTGCGGGAGGGGGTCTTGACCCCTCATACCGCGTGTCGAAAATTTTTGCCATTTAAGGTGTCAAGATACTGCTGTGGGCTGTTTTAAAACAAATAATGAAAGCTTTTCACTTGATAAACATTTTCTTAATTTTAATATTTATTTTTTTCCATTTCCAACAATTCAAATAAATAAACAATTATATATAAACACAAGTTCACAACATGTGATCAACATTTATATGTATGTGTGTGTCCCATTTAAATGAGTATATTTCAGTTGTTTTTTCTTCATTAACATCATTAAAAGTGGGCCTGTCTTCTAGGTTTGTTGTCCTTCCATGCCTTGACTGCCTTCTCAAAGTTGAAAGATTCTAATGGGGGTCCTTGAAGGGAGATGGCAAGAAGAGTTCAGAACAGTTTTTTAGTCTTAACTCTCTTCAGGCAGCTGAATCCTCGCTCAAAGTCTGAAATTAATAAATGAAAGTAATCATTTATGTTAACCTCATGTCTTTTATTTATATTGTTTGTTAGATGTGAATATTTGAAAATTTAAAACTTCCAGCCTGTTTAAACTTAACTAAGTAAAAAAAATTTTATTTGAAATGTTGAAAAACTTCTAGCAAAGTGTTACACATCTGCAACTGTCATTGGAATTTCATTAATGTTCAAGAATGAATGAATTTAATAATGCTTACCTGCAGTAGAGGTTGGGAGGAGGAGACAGACCCACAGCAGCAATTCTGTAAAGAGCTGGATGACTGGTAGAAAGGTTGCCAGTAATCCAGGTCATGGTCTGGTCGGCTGACTGATCAGTCCCCTCTAAATTGGCACGTACCTGGTGCCAGTGGCTGCGGCACTGCTCCATATCTACACCAAAGTGCCTGGCCAGCTCCTGTATGTCCTGACAAACCAATGCTAAGGGGTAGGACAGTAGATTGCACTTCAAAAAGCTGTTCATGAACAGACTCGATTAAAGAGGGCCTGCAAAGTTAATATTTTTTTCATTTTGGGGATTCACTGAACAGAAACAGATTACAAGATATTTTTAATTAAAAAAGAAAATGACCAATTGGCTGTCACTAAGTGAGATTGTTGACGTAAAGTTTTTGTTGTTGTTTTCACTCATTTGCAAGTTGATAATGAACAGTCGTAAATGTTTTCAATGTTAAAGTAGCCATCAATCAAATTTTTTTCTGAATATCTATGCAGTTTAATCAAAGAGTAAAAAAAAGAAAAAAAAGCAAAGTTTCAACGACATTGCTCACAAAAAAAAACTCTTAAAATTGATAGTGAACTAGGCTTCCCTTATTCATGTTAGACATATTATTTTTTGAAATCTTAATACTACAGTACTGCTTAGACGTAACGATCATAAGAAAGTGAACATTACACTTATATCAAGACAATTAACCCATTCATCCCTAATTTAAATATCAAAACTGTTATATCGCATGTCAATTAATGCCAATTATATTATCAAAGCAATAAAAGTTATTACACCTACCTGAAACATGTAAATATCACACATGCTGCGGTTAAATTGCACCCATCTCAATACATGGTAATTGACAACACCTGAAAGTGCACCAACAGTCGTCTGCAGACATCGATGACAGGTGTCTGTGACGTCACACAGTCTAAAGGCAATCAGTGTATCGGGTTGTGTATACGCCTCGGGTAATTATCTACACAGGACATGTATATTGGCTTGTTTATTTGGCTAATTGGGGTTAACTTATAGACACAAAAGAAAGGGATATCGGTCATTTTTTAAAGCGCTATGATAATTTTAAGGCGCATCGGGATTTCTTGTTCTGAAATTTTAGCGCATCGGTGCTGATGCGCTAAAAGCACCTGGGGAATTCCCTGACTTGAAACTTCATAGGTGGATGGATCTCATTAAGGAGGAGTGCAGTGCACAAGAACGATAACTCTACCCTGCATAAATGTTTAGTTATTGCCCTTTTTTTATTTTTCAAAATTAATTTTTGTCCAGAGCATAACTCAAAAGGCCTTTGAGATATCATTATGAAATTTCATAGGGGCATAGATCTAATTCAGGAGGTGTGCAGGGCACAAGAATGATAACTCTACCTTTTATAATTTTTGAGTTATTGCCCTTTGTTATTTTTCATACTTAATTTTTCAATTCAATTTTTTTCTCAAAAAGTATTTGAGGTATCAACTTGAAACTTCATAGGTGGATAGATTTTACTGAGGAGGGATGCAGCACACAAGAATGATAACCTACCCTGCATTATTTTTCAGTAATTGCCCTTTGTTATATTCAGCCATCAGTATTCACATAGGTTTCAAATCTGTAATCACTATAGCCATCAGTTTTCATTACCAAAAGACCTCTTAAAATGGAATTATTCTGCTCTACTACTTGTACATTCTTCCAATGAGCAAACACATTCGGCGGGGGATGGCCATGTTGACATGGCTCTTGTTCTAATTATATGAACATCTGTTTTGATATTTTGTTCAGATTTAAATATTTTGTGCTAGGAAAATTGACGTCTGTTATAAATTTTGTCTGCTTAGTGTTTGAATTTAACAAACTTTCTCAAGATTAAAAAAAATGACATCTGAATTGTCTGTCGGACAACTTGGTATCTGACAAGTCACTTAAGTTCACAACCTCAGATTTGATACTAAATTGTTTGCAATGGCTATTGTGCTAGCTGTTAGTAGGGTATGGGTTCTAAATATGATAGCATTTGTTCTACATCAAATGATATTTTTGAAACCATAGTGCAAAATTTGAGGAATGTTGCTTGTGATATAAAACTTAATTCCGTTATGTGGTTTAGATTTGTCATAGATTTGTTCTTGGCAGCTAAAAGAGATATTTTAATAAAGTGATATTTGTTCAAAGCCACCATCGTTCCTGGAGAGTTACACCAGTACTAGACTACCTTCCTCCTTTGGTAGTTTAGCGCGGAGGAAGGTAGTCTAGTACTGGTGTAACTCTCCAGGAACGATGGTTAGTAAACTACCCGCCTATATGACTGAAATACTGTTGGAAAAGGCGTAAAATGAAACAAACAAACAAACAAACTTGTTCTTGTCAATGCTTAAACTGCTGGGATAGAGCCCATGCCGCATGTATAGCGCCATCCTGTGCAGTCCCACTATACTCTATATTGTTGGTATGTGTAGCTCAACTGTAGGATTTTAGAAATGAATTCCCTTAAACTTTGTTAGGACTTTTCCAAATTCAAAGCTTGGCAAATCCATCAAACCAATTCAGCAGGTTAAGGGTTAAACACGTCTGCTGTTAATTGGGTGATATAAAATTGTGTATATTACTATCTAGGCAAAAGGTTCTAAGTTTGTTTCCATTCTTAAATTTGTAGCTACAAATAAATGGTCACAACCAATGCACATGAATCTCGGGGTGCCAAAGGCTCGGGCAGCACATGGTATGTGCTCTGTGGGACGTAATCTTCTCATATTCGGAGGACGAGACACAGAAAAACGTACAAACGATCTCCATATTTTCAATGTTGGTAAGTAACTTTTGTTATAAATGATGAAATTCATCAAATAAAATGTCTAAATGGGAATAAGTTATTGTCAGGTGATGTTTAAGAAGTTTATTTATGTTGTTACTTAAAGTAGATAGTGATGTCTTAGATGCAGCTTCATATTTCATTAACTAGACTTGAACCTTTACAAGTTTTCATCGTCATAATTGTAGGTCAATGAGCTTTCACTGAATAAATGCCTTAAGTATACTTTTATGATAATTCCTGAATGACCATGTTTTAATATCAGGTAATGCTTTAATATCAGATAATGTGCATAAGCACTTTGTCTAACAGTTTTTGTTTTTAAACAATAAATGAGCCGTGTCACCACAAAACCAACATAGTGCGTTTGCGACCAGCATGGATCCAGACCAGCCTGCGCATCCGCGCAGTCTGATCAGGATCCATGCTGTTCGCTGTCAGTTTCTCCACTTGTAATAGAGTTGGTAAGCGAACAGCATGGATCCTGATAAGACTGCGTGGATGCGCAGGCTGGTCTGGATCCATGCTGGTCGCAAACCCATTATGTTGGTTTTGTCATGACGCGGCTCAAATGTTTAAACTGTGAGAGAACTTCAATTACAATTTAGAAATTAATTGTTCTCAGACACAAGGAAGTGGGAGTTGGACATGAAGATAAATGGTGAAAGGCCAGTTGCACGGTCATTTCACACAGCTACAGCGGTCGGTAAGCGGATGGTAGTAATGGGAGGCCGAGGACAGGATAACAATCATCTCGCAGACTTCCATATATTTGATACTGGTAAGTACGAAATAGTGATTTTTGAAATAGGTCCAAAACTTTCTTTGCATTAAAATAGAATGTGTAGTGTTTGTGATGTGTTTGCTAGCACTATGTCATTGTCCTATCACGCACATTTTGTAGTGATGACATTTTAAATTTTTTAAAAAGAGTATAAAATATCTGCTAAATTGTCTCAATTGTGTGTACTTTCCAGTGAATACTTTTTGTAACATTTTAGCTGATTACAATCCAGGTTGATTTTCTGATGGTTTAAATAAATTTTAACATTCCCCAAATCATAGAATTAAATAGAAGTTGACTTTTGGCACTCAATGAAAATAGTTTTGATTTCAAGTTGTTTTTCACGGCCAATGTAATACAGATTTTAAGGTTATGATAACCAGGTTGTCTTCTAACTTTATTCTAAAATATGAATAAAATGAGATTTAGTACTAGGGTGTACAAAGTTCAAACTGGGTTTATAGTTTGTGTATAACCCTGACTTTAGAGATACATGTTTGACTACTAATCATTTGATTGAATAAAGATAGATAAAGTTAGAAAATAGAATGAAATTAAAAATGTAATTGAAATATACATGTACAATCAATTTGAAGAAAAGGAGATTGATGCATAACATTTCTAAACAAAGTATTTCTTTCTGAAAATAACTCATGAAAAAAGACTTTAATAAATGCTAAGTAACTTGTTATTGGACATTTTTATGCCCCCACAATGTGGGAGCATATAGCGTTGCACTTGTCCGTCCGTCCCGAAAGTGAACGCAACTCCTCTTAAACCGGATGACAGATTTTGCTTAAACTTACAGGGATGAACAACCTTAATGTGTAGATGGTAGTAAAGGAAGGAATTTTCGCTGCGACCAAATTTAACAGAAATATGGCCCTTTGTTGATTTTTTCACTAGATACTATGTAGAAATTTTGTGAACGCAACTCCTCTTAAACCGTATGGCAGAACTTACAGGGATGAACAATCTTAATGTGTAGATGGTAGTAAAGGAAGGAATTTTTGCTGCGACCAAATTTAACAGAATTATGGCCCTTTGTTGATTTTTCACTATATACTATGTAGAAATTTTGTGAACGAAACTCCTCTTAAACCGGATGGCAAATTTTGCTTAAACTTACAGGGATGAACAACCTTAAGATGTAGATGGTTGTAAAGGAAGGAATTTTCGCTGCAACCAAATTTTACAGAATTATGGCCCTTTGTTGATTTTTTCACTATATACTATGTAGAAATTTTGTGAATGCAACTCCTTATAAACCGGATGGCAGATTTTGCTTAAACTTCCAGGGATGAACAACCTTAATGTGTAGATGGCAGTAAAGGAAGGAATTTTTGCTGCAACCAAATTTAACAGAATTATGGCCCTTTGTTGATTTTTTCATTATATACTATGTAGAAATTTTGTGAACGCAACTCCTCTTAAACCGGATGGCAGATTTTGCTTAAACTTCCAGGGATTAACAACCTTAATGTGTAGATGGTACTAAAGGAAGGAATTTTTGCTGCGACCAAATTTAACAGAATTATGGCCCTTTGTTGATTTTTAGTTTTCAACTTGTGGCACATGTAGTCCAAAAAATATTTGACCTAGAGTCATAAGATTGACAGAACAGTGGCGTGTGGGGGCATCCGTGTCCTATGGACACATTTCTAGTTTTAACTTGATTTACTTATTATTTTATTTAACTTTGTAAATTTATGTTTCAATGATAAAGAAATGTTAAATATTAATTTCCAAAAGAGAATAAGGTTTTGAAACCTTAGTAAAATTTTATAGATTTACTGTTACATGAATTTTATTAATGATAAATTGTTCAATGTATTATATAACTGTCTGTCAAATGTTGTAGAAACAAAAGAATGGATGCAACCTGAGGTGTTGGGAGACACACCTGAGGCTAGAGGGCAGCACTGTGTGGCAGTTGTAGGGGATAAACTTGTCATGTATGGAGGAACCTCACATTTCAATACAGAAACTATGATGTGTTCTAAGCTTCATGGTGATACATATGTTCTACAAATAGGTAAAGTTCTAATAAATCAATGTGTGTGTATTTCAACACAAATATATTTCTTCATTTAAAGAAAAGGTAGCATTAGCAACCTAATTGGGCCAAAGTTTTGGCAATGTTGATTTTAAAAAAATACAACATGGTCAATAAAAACTTTCTGAATATTGAAAAAATATAGGTAACTAAAATAGGAGCCATTGATTTTTAAGCTTGATAATTCAAAGAATTGTGGGACAAACTTACCTGAGTGTTGGCGTAACACTGATTAAACTGCATTACTTGATATCTTTAAATGAAGGTGTTTGCTTGAAACTTTATACACTTTTCAGATTAAAACTGAACGTCACTTTTTAAAAACCCAGAAAAACATAACCTGTTACATGGATTTTGACTTCATTTGAGCCCCTTGAGGACTTTCATACATGCCCTAGAAAATCACTAGCCAAGATCCATGACTCTGACATGGATTTTGACTTAAATACCCATAGTGAAATTTAAAAGTTCTTCATGCAAGATCAATCATAAAAGCTACTTCAGGTATTATTATGCTCCTACTTATCAGATGGGAAATTAAAGTCAAAATTTAACTTTAATATTTTTTCAATCTTGGCAATAACTTTGATGAAATAATTGTAAGAAATGCAAAGCATTCCAAAATTATACTTCCAGGATTGTTTTGTACACTGATACCTTCCAAAGAACTTCACATTGTCTGTGATAATATTTTTCACTGTTGAAGGCCGATAACTTGCCTTAAATTTGACTAAATAATAGCTCCATGTGAACATACAAAAGTATTACATTACTGTGTCATGCATTTGAATGATATCTTTCTCTTTGTGAATTGATACATTATCCTTGCTCTTTGTTTAATACTATGTGCAGTTTTCATGCAAGAATGGTAGTAGGGCTATAGGGATATTAATTAGGTCAATATTTTAGCAAAAGCAATAGAAATGTTTTAGCAGTTGGTACTTATGCTAAAAAATAGTTGTCTGTCCATCTTTTATCATAATATTATTTCTGTTTCAGCTGATGTACTTAAAGGACAAGCAATACATACAGACAATACTCAGGGAAACAATACAAATGATACTCAAACTAATGGTTCCACGTCATGATTCCAATTATCATCATGTTTTACTTCATTCAATGAAATCTTGTATATAAATATATATTAATTAAAGATGGAAAATTATTTTGTTGAATCATATTGCTTTAAAGCTTTCATTGACAAAAAGTCAGTGATAAAAATGTCTTAACAGATCTACTCTCATTTCTATTTTTGTATGCCTGAAACAAAAAATTGGCATATAATGGCCTGGCTGTATTTTATTTTATTTCAAATTATTGTTTGTTATGCCGCCCAGTCATGCAACATTATAATAATTCTTCATACAGTGTTCATCCGTCTGTCTGTTAGCAATTTGGTGTTAACTCTGCATGATTACAAAGTGCAGTTTTTAACTTTCTTAGGTCAAGGTCAATCTTAGTCATTCTCTATGAATTCCAAATGTTTGTTTACACTGTATCTTTTGAATAGAAAATGGAAATCAAAACTATTTGGCAGATATGATAAAAATTGATCATTTAGTAATATAGGGATAATTCAAATTTTTATGCCATCGCAATATGTGATGCAGTGGCATATAGAAATTCAACTGTATATGTGTTTGTTGACAGATTATACAGTAACCTTAATTTTTTAGCTCACCTGTCACAAAGTGACAGGGTGAGCTTTTGTGATCGCTTTTCGTCCGTCCGTCCGTAAACTTACTTTAAATGACATCTCCTCATAAACCACTAAGCCAATTTCATCCAAACTTCACAGGAATGTTCCTTTGGTGGTCACCTTTAAAAATTGTTCAAAGAATTTAATTCCATGCAGAACTCTGGTTGCCATGACAACCGAAAGAAAAAACTTTAAATATCTTCTTTTAAAAAACCCCAAGAGCTAAGGCTTAGATATTTGGCATGAAACATCATCTAGTGAGTGTCTACCAAGTTTGTTCAAATAAAATCCCTGGGGTCAAAATTGGCCCCGCCCCAGGGGGTCATTGATTTTCCCTATATGCATATAGTAAAAACTTAAAAATTCTTCTTTAAAAGAACCCAAAGAGCTAGAGCTAAGATATTCAGCATGAAAGATCTTCTAATGAGTGTGTACCAAGTTTGTTCAAATAAAAGCCCTGGGGTCAAAATTGGCCCCGCCCCAGGGGATCATTGATTTTCCCTATATGCGTATAGTAAAAACTTAAAATATCTTCTTTTAAAGAAATCAAATGGGGGGCGGGTGAGATCATTGTTTTTCATTAGTGTAGTAAAAACTTAACATTGTGAAACATCTTCTAATGAGTGTCTTCCAAGTTTGTTCAAATAAAAGCCCTGGGGTTTAAACTTACCCCGCTCCGGGGGCCTATAAACAGGTGAGCGACCTCAGGGCCATCATGGCCCTCTTGTTTTATAAAAACCCCAGGTCTGATTTCATTTAAACTTGCCAGGATTTTTCCTTGAGTGAAAGGCTTCCAAAATTGTTAAAAAAAATTGATTCCATACAGAAATCTTGTTGCCATGGTAACCAAAAGGAATAATACAAAGAATGTTAAAAAACTTCTAGAACTAAAAGGCCTAGAGCATTGATGTTTTGTGTAAGGCATTGTCTTGAGGACTTTACCAAGATTGTTCAAATGAAAGCCCTGGGGTCAAAATTTAGATTGTTCAAATTAAAGCCCTGGGGTCAAAATTGGCCCGTCCTAGGGGCGATACGTTTTCTATATACATGTTAAAAAGTTTAAAAAAAAATTTCATCAAAACTACAAGGGCTAGAGCTCCGATATTCGGCATGAAAAAATGTCTAGTGAACATCTATTAACATTGCTCAAATTATACCTTTAGGATCAAAATTGGCCCTGACCCAGAAAGTTGTGACTTTTCTTCATATTCTCTTTGCTATAAAATAGTCATTTCATGAGTTAAATAATGAAATGTAAACAACTCATATTGGAACGTGTTTTTATACATGTGTACATGTTTTGCAATTTTCGTAAAAGAAAGATTAAATAGCTTGGAGTTTGTCTGAAGGTCATAACCTGTAGCAAGGGGGCATGTTAAGGCCGTTGTCTTAAAACAACTTGCCCCTCACCAATGTGGGTTCGAATCCCATCAGGGACTTTGGATTCTTTCATACGAGGAAGCTATCCAGTTAGCTTATGGAACGTCGGGGGTCCCCGTTTGTCCCTGAAATATGCATGAAGTGGCACCTGAGATCTTCCTCCACCAGTCATGACCTCCAGGAAGAGTGATGTATGCCTTGTAGGGATATTTTTCAAATTATCTGAGCACATTATAAGGACAATGATTCACAGCTTGTATACTTGTATATGTTCTTGTATAGAAACAAAAAATAACATCTGTTCCTACTTTTTAGCTCACCTATCACAAAGTGACAGGGTGAGCTTTTGTGATTGCTTTTCGTCCGGCGTCCGTCCGTTGTCCGTCCGTAAACTTTTACTTTAAATGACATCTCATAAACCACTAAGCCAATTTCATCCAAACTTCACAGGAGTGTTCCTTTGGTGGGCACCTTTAAAAATTGTTCAAAGAATTTAATTCCATGATGAACTCTGGTTGCCATGGCAACCGAAAGAAACAACTTTAAATATCTTATTTTAAAAAACCCAAAGAGCTAGAGCTTAGATATTTGGCATGAAACATCTTCTAATGAGTGTCTACCAAGTTTGTTGAAATAAAAGCCATGGGGTCAAAATTGGCCCCGCCCCAGGGGGTCATTGATTTTCCCTATATGCATATAGTAAAAACTTAAAAAATCTTCTTTTAAAGAACCCAAAGAGCTAGAGCTAAGATATTTAGCATGAAACATGTTCTAATGAGTGTGTACCAAGTTTGTTCAAATAAAAGCCCTTGGGTTAAAATTGGCCCCGCCCCAGGGGGGTCATTGATTTTCCCTATATGCATATAGTAAAAAATTAAAAAAACTTCTTTTAAAGAACCCAAAGAGCTAGAACTAAGATATTTTGCATAAAACATCTTCTAATGAGTGTCTACCAAGTTTGTTGAAATAAAAGCCCTGGGGTCAAAATTGGCCCCGCCCCGGGGGGTCATTGATTTTCCCTATATGCATATAGTAAAAACTTAAAAAATCTTCTTTTAAAGAACCCAAAGAGCTAGAGCTAAGATATTTAGCATGAAACATGTTCTAATGGGTGTCTACCAAGTTTGTTCAAATAAAAGCCCTCGGGTCAAAATTAGCCCCGCCCCGGGGGGTCATTGATTTCCCTTATATGCGTATAGTAAAAACTTAAAATATCTTCTTTTAAAGAAATTAAAGAGCTAGAGCTAAGATATTTAGCATGAAACATGTTCTAATGGGTGTCTACAAAGTTTGTTCAAATCAAAGCTGTTGGGTCAAAATTGGCCCCGCCCAAGGGGGTCATTGATTTCCCTTATATGTGTATAGCAAAAACTTAAAAAGTCTTCTTTGAAAAAACCCAAATAGCTAGAGTTTAGATATTAAGCATGAAACATCTTCTAGTGAGTGTCTACAAAGTTTGTTCAGATAAAAGCCATGGGGTCAAAACTGGCCCCGCCCCAGGGGTGTCATTGTTTTTAACTATATGTGTACAGTAAAAACTTAAAAAATCTTCTTTTAAAAAACCCAATGAGCTAGAGCTTAGATGTTTAGCATGAAACATCTTCTTATGGGTGTCTACCAAGTTTGTTTAAATAAAAGCCCTTGGGTTAAAATTGGCCCTGCCGGGGGTGAGGGGAGAGGTCATTGTTTTTCATTATATGTGTGTAGTAAAAACTTAACATCATGAAACGTCTTCTAATGGGTGTCTTCTAAGTTTGTTCAAATAAAAGCCCTGGGGTTTAAACTGGCCCCGCTCCGGGGGCTTATATACAGGTGAGCGACCCAAGGGCCATCATGGCCCTCTTGTTAATGTTGTAATAATGCGGTGGCGTCACAAATGCAATTTTGTTTCTTTCAAGTTTAGCGAAAGGGTGTCTCTGCTTTGAAAGATTACTCGGTTTCTATTTGGGCGTACATGTATATTGCCCACCTGAGCGGTTCTTTTGTTGGCCACCTGGTCACCTTTGACATTGAACGAATTTAAATGTTATCTTGTGACATATCTTATTTGTATGATACACCGACATGGTGAAGCAATCAACCTAGATCTGTTTTGGCCCTCTGTTATGACAAACTGGCCTACGATGTCCATCTTCTCATCTCTCAGACTTTTAGATCACCCCGTCTGTTTGTCATATGCATGTATATGTGCAAGCTTTTTACACCGTTATTATTGTATTTTTAAACAGTCTTGATTTGATTGGTTATTTATGTATCACTAAATAGTCGAGAAAAGGGTGTCACTTCTGAAAACAGAAAGAAACTGCGCTGTTGAACAATCGGGTATCTTCCAAGATTAATGTCTCGTGTATCATAATTATGGCGTCGGACTGCCTGAAAACTCAAACTAAATGGACGTTCAACTTGTCCACCAAACTTGCTCGTCTGACCTTGGTGCCTTTTGGCTTTCTTTTCCGTTGTGTTATAAATGCTTTAATATTGAGAGAAACCAGTATGTCTTGTAGTTAATCGTCTGTTTGAAAAATGATGCAACAAAACATGAACGTTGAAGCAGGGCGAGTACCATGAACATTTGATGGAGTAAATATATTATTCGTATTTATAAACCTAGTGACATAAGATTTAGACCGGAATCCCCTCATTAGGTCATACTAGCACAGACCCACACTACACTTGCTGGTGAGGTATAATAGCGCGATCCTACCAACAAACAAATGACCCTAATATAGAGCAAGCTACGCATATGATAGAAGATGTTCTATATAATATATATTGGAGTGGTCGAAGTAAAACAGAAAAGAAGAAAAAATGTTCTAAATATATTTTGGAGTGGTCGAAGTAAAACAGAAAAGAAGGAAAAAAGATCAAAGCTGTAGTACAATAATCTAATTATAGATAAAGGTGCAGTAATCAAAAACTTTGGTAAAATAATATAATAAGAGACAAAAGTGCAGGTAATCATTCAAAATATCATGTGACGTTGTCGTCACATCTGTTCCAACAATTTACCCAGGGCTGGTACTGGTATCAACTATTATGTTTGTTTATTTTCTGACAGCTGCTGCAGTTAAATATCAATTAGTACATGTATTGAACAAATACACTCTTATCTTATACCTTTTAAGGCCTGTAAAATTCAAAGTATAAATGGTTAACTGAATGATTATTAAGCCGAATAATTAAATAATTAAACCCATCTTCGTCTGAAAACGGAATTGTGCATAAACTATCATCATAATTTCAACTAATATTTATACGAATATAAATTTTTGTATTTACAAATTGACTTTTCCATTTATTATTATATAAAAGCTATTGTTTGAAAGGCACTGAAACACAATAAATTGTTTCCCTGTCATACTTAACAAATATACTCGACTTAAATCATTACGTAAAGTTGTCGTATATATCTGTCAACAAACTTTTAGGATGTAAGATTAAAGGTTAGATTTCCTCTAGATCTTCTTGGAAACTCGGACATTGATTCAGCAGGTGAGATTTTCAGTAAAAATATGAAACTTAACTTCTTTACCTAAATGTCTTATTTTGAACATTAACAAATACATTTATACCTTTACTTTTTTTTGAAAATGATAATCCAATATTTAGATTTAATCCAAATTGTGACTTGTTTTGTTAGGTTTTTTTGTGTTTTTTTTTGTTTGTTTGTTTGTTGTGG